>NC_052500.1:74281006-74309511 GCF_016617805.1 Bactrocera tryoni
GAATTGATATAAAGTATTCCGATGACAAATGTGGAAGCTAGTGAAAATCAGACGTAGGACAAGGATTTTTAAGATTTTGGAATGCCGATGATTCTATACTTAAAGCCATCAAAACCAGTTATTTTTACAATATTTTCAGTAAAGTATTTCTAACCAAAACGTTCACTACTAGAAGAAGAACAGCTGACTACTACCATGGAGTCATTAAATTTAAGTTGACTTATTGCCACTTTGACACAATTTATAAATGTCACATTAAATGAGTAACCTTATTTTGTCAGTAAAATAGAAAACTCATTTATAAAAACAGGTAAAAACATTATCATGAAGAGATCTTAGAACGTTCTTTTCTTCTCAAAATTGAAATCGACCGGCGCAAAATGTGAATTTATCTGCTCACCAAAGTGTTCGAATCGACGACCTCGGTCTTCGTGTATACTCTCAGCTACGGCTGCTATATTTTTTTTACTGCGTGCTGGACGTGGGCTATTCGGTCAAATGTTATTTAATAATAATTCTGAATCTCGAGATCGCTGATGGTGCTACGAATAGTACGCTTGTAAAGTTGGACGATTTGTAAATATTGTTCAGGAGAGTCTCTTTTCATGATGAAATGCCATAGAATACTAAACAAAAATAACATAGCACGACACGAGTCATGCGTGACCTGTCAAAAAAACGGCTATTGTATCTACGATGTCAGTCGTTAATTTGGGTTCGAATGATGAAAAACTGTTTTGCCTTAAAATCAGTATTGGATGAAGTTATGATGTTTTAGCTCTTTAAGGTAGCCTTTTAGGTATCCTTAAAACCAAAAAGTTTTAGAGCTACGACATTTCGCCGAATAGTTTCTTTGTTTTCTTAAGTCGAAGCATAAATCTCGTTCAAAGGTGGACAAAGGATAGTTTCAGCGATAGATGATCTCTCAAACCGGACTATAGCAGATAGCGTTAGTGTTTATTTTGTACGATATATATAGAAAAACGGACATCTTTTATATACAAAGCGTATATTCTAGAACGAGGGATCAATCAGTTAAAACATAAAGTATAAGAAGGCATGGATAAATCTCTTACTTCTTTCAATAAAACGGACTATAATTAAATGGACGATAATTAAATTACTGGAAAGAAGGTTCATGGTACTGTGCAAATCGTACATATACTGTCATGCATGAGACGATTATAAAATGTAATTAGAGAAATTATTATTCTGTAGTTCAAGAGATGCGTCTTTGTAGAAATAATTCAAAAAATCATAACAAAATCCACAATAATTAGACAAAATAGAATAAAAACAGAAATTGAGACTATGCTTCCTTATTTGAAAAAAAAAAATCTACAGCTAACTATTTCTATTATTCCCAAATAAATAATTCAACATATTTAAAGTTGCAAAATCCCTTAATAAGTTTGACAATACAGAAGGATTTCGCGAAAAGTTTGCAGCCGTCGAAAAATGTTTAACAAGCGCATGAAAGTGGAAATTGCTCATTAGCCGCAGAGGATAAAAACTTTATTCCGAATTAAAAGCGAGCGCACCACATTTTCGCTGCTATCAACGGCGGTGATTCCGCTGCGCTCTACGTCGCTGTTATGCTAAGTAGTCCTTGAGAGAATTGAATGCAAAAGTATTGCGAAAAAGTTATTAAATCGCAAGCCACGTCTGAAACGAGTTGGAAAAGTTGTGTTGAATATTGTATAGAAATTTAAATTCTGCCATTCAGAAGTTTGCGAAATATTTTGTGTATGCTTTAATGGTAACTATGTAGGGATGAATAGGACATAAATCGATAAATTCTTATTGCATCATCTATAAATATGTAAGGGAATTTTGAAATAAATTATTACGAGTATTAATTTTTTGTTATGAACAATTTAGATCAGGTTAGTTTAGATGGCTTATAACTATTCAAAGGTGAATGTAAAAGTAGTCATCAAATTGAGCCATTAAAAGTAATTATTTAAAAAGCGGGTTACAGTATTTTGCTAGGATCATGTTAATTCAGTATACCTACGATTTAAGCCTGGCTGGATCGTGATGTTGGTTCAACCAGCGAGTATGAAAGTAAAATGCAAGTAAAATGCATCAAAATACAACCAATAGCATTGTCCTTGCATTTTTCCTAACAAGTGCACTTGATTACAATCAACAAAATTTACATTTGAATTACATTTTCAACCACAGTCTAATTTAATATCAGCACAAAACGAATATTTGCTGTAAAACGTCGTGTTGAAGAATCATGACCACAGGCTACAACTGTATTGCTCTACATTTAGTGGCATTCAATTATTATTCAGCCTGGCCAGAATGAATTTGCTTCTCAACTTTTGTAGCCGGTTTGAATCCCGTGCTAGAAATACTAACTATAGTAAACTGAATACAACATCAGATCAGGCAGAGAGACATAAAAGTTAAAAGACGAAAATGATCATTTTCTTGAATATGAACTTAGTTAGCCGGTAAGTAGATGAATGTGGTGAGCAAATTTATAATAGTACGTAAAATAACGCAAAAGAATTATTTATCTGAGGTTATTATTATTCTATTTATACATTCTCAATATGGGTTGAAATTTTTTAATTTTTTTCGTTTTCAGCTCACACTCGATATCCTGCAGCCCTAAACAAAGATTCCTCCCAGATGAAAATATTCCGGCATCCTCCATGGATAAAACCTTATAAAAAGATTCTTGCCTAGAAGATATTGCTTCGACTTTGACCTACGGCGGAAAACAAATCAAAAATTGACATAATGCCTGTGTTGGAAAAAATTTAAGTTTACTCAAATATTATACCTGGTCGTTTTCTGCCTTGCCTGATCAGATCAAAAAAGTGGTAGAACAGTGCAGGGAGAGCTACTACTACGAGCAATAAACAGTACGACTTTGTTTTTAATTTTAAAATTCTTAATTATTTTTTTCAAAATCTATGTCATCTCTATCAAAGTAACGCACCTTCGCCCCAATATACGTGTGCCAATGTATTTTCCAATCCTCCAAATAGTTGTTAAATTCAATTTCTGAAATAGCCTTCAATGCGCTTAGCGATTTACGTTTAATGACTTCAATTGATTCAAAACGGTTTATCCGGAGCAGTCGTTTGAGTTTGCTGAATATCCAGAAGTTACACTAAGCTAAATCACGCGAATACTGTGGTTATGGTATGCTATTGGTTGCGAGTCATTCTTTCAAAGGCGTTAACGTGACGCAGTTTTTCGAAAGAAATTGAGTGATTTTGGAACCAATCGTGCTTTCACTCTTATTACGCCCAAATGATATATCAAAATGGTATTCATTGATCCTACCGATATTCCACCGATGCCTGTAAGACCTCTGACTGGTAGTTGGCGCTTCTCAAGCACCAATTTCTTTATTTTATTGACGTCTTGATCAGCAGCTGATGTTGATGGCCGTCCTGAACGTGGTTCATCATCTAGGCGTTTTCGACCCTCTTTGAATAATTTGTAGCAATAAAGAACACTTGCTCGCTGCAAAGAATTATTACCAAATTTTCTAATATTCTGAACGTTTGGGCATTAGAAATTTGATTCTGTACACAAAATTTAATTGAACTTCTTTGTTGAATAATTTCACTCATCGCAAAAATCGCCGAATGCCCTTTAGGTACTTTTAGAAGTACACTACACACTAACGGTTGTTTTGATGTAATGTGCTGTCACTAGCAGTCATACCAACCCAAAAAAAACACAATATTTTGACGAACGGATTTTCGCGCGAGATTAAAATTAAAAAGTCTTACTATTTTTGACCACAGTGGTATACGCAGAACATTTTGAAATTTGATAGTGATCGGATCGTCTGACGCCTAGTAATCACTCAGCAATTTTTTACACAATAGTAGTTTCGAGAAAAGTGTGTTAAAAGATAAATTGAAAGGCCTTATTTAACTGAGCGGCTGCATTTTAGAAGCTGGTAACTTTTAAATATTAATTTCAATTTTACTGTGGTATTCGAAATAAACTACGAAATAGGGAAAAAAATAAAATAAATTAATATTTGTTCCAAAATTTCACACTAGGTGTGCCGTCTGAAACACAATAATTGTGTTGGCGTTGCTTTTTCAATCTTTAAAATTAGTTGAATACACAGTAGAGAGTAGCACTATTACAACTTACGAAAGGATGGTTGACTGATATACGCTTAAGTTCATACATTCGTTTATCTCATATGGCCAAACTTCAAGAGTAAACAACAAAAGCTTTTTACTCAAGGTTGTTAATCGCTCTGGGAGTTTTTAACGCCATATACATAGTATATTATATTTGACAGTCCAAGTTTTTGGGTTTATTAGCACTCATAGGAGTGTCGAATTATAGTCCAAGTTGGGATACTAACCCAATATTTTCACTTATAGAGGTGTCGAATTTGTTGATAGAATGGGATATTTAAAATGTAATTACGGAAAAAAGGCATAAGAGGTTGCTTATAGATTTCATGAGAATCAACGGTTTGAACTTTTCGTGATCTCGCAAATATTCTTCCGGATGTTTTTTTTTTTTTTGTTAAGGTTCGAAGACATTATTTCATTAATTGCAAACGAAGTTACTTATTGTAAGAAATATATTTAAAACTTAAACAAATCTTTATCAAAGCCTGTCGAGCGCTCAAAAATAATTTTCGCTTTGTAGGACTTTACACTTCTTCGGACAACTTGCAGGTTTTTAACCGCAGCAACACCTTATTATTTGCTCAAGGTGATTTTAGGGTTAACCGAAGAGAATAGAGAAAAGAGAATAGTTATTTCATGACCTTCCACGAACCAGCCACAGATAGCCAGCGATGCCAACCATTACAAAAAAAACGAAGATGAAACAGCAACTAATATAGAATAAAAAATGAAGCCCAAATACTCAATACCTACTAGTTCTTTACACTGAAATGAAGGATTCAGTCAAAGCGCCGGACATTAGTCATTAACCTAAATTACTTAAGTGTGGGAACGCGAATACATTTTTTAAGATTTATTGCCGACAATTATGGCCTGTTGAGCGCTTTTGGGAAAAGGTGAATTTTTGCGAACATTTTTTTACTGAGAATTTTCTCGCTTGGACCGCAATAAGGAATTTCCCAAATAAATCACGCAGCTATTGATTACATTTTCACCGCAACACGAAATACCTGCATGTCCGTTACATTTTTGAGTTATTTATGTTTGGCCGAAAAAAATTGTAATGACGGTAATTTGCAGGTAAATTGAAAATTTCGCATTACAAAGTTCAAGGTAAAATGATTTTTATGATATTATTAATGTTTCACGTTTAGTGGAATATAAGTGGTACTTTTTGTCGAAATTGTGTGTTGTAATATTGTGAAATTTATATTCCACAATATAAAATGACCACAGCTAGACATAGTGTAAAAAATAACAGTAATATAAGACCGTTAATAATTTTTCAGTATTAATTATCTCAGTAAATAAATGGCTGTTCAAAATAAGACTTTTTATTTTACCAGAAAAAATAACTTAGAATGGAGAGCCCTAAAAGGTCTTCGAAGAAAAATTAAAAATCATTTTTTACAGGCTTAACGTTTGATTCGATAAGTTTCAAAGGAGTGGCAACCCTTAAGCTTTAACGCAAATACGAAACAATTTTTCAAATTGAGCTATTCGTAAGCTCTCAAAAGCCACCAGGAGGCAGCACCCGCCACAAATAATGGTTTGGGCCGCTGTCACCGCAGATGGGCGCTCTCCAATTGTTTTCATCGAGCCTGGCGTCAAAGTAAATGCGACATATTATCGGAAAAGTGTTCTGGAGGCTGCTTTGAAGCCGTGGGCAAACAAACATTTCGGTCGCAAACCATGGACGTTTCAACAAGACTCAGCACCGTCTCACAAAGCGCGAGTGAACCAAGAATGGCTGAAAAATAACGTTCCGAACTTCATTACGACCACACAATGGCTCTCGAATTCACCAGATGCGAATCCAATGGATTATTCTCCTCTGCGACCATTTGGAGAGCAAGGTCTCGGAAGTGCAAAATACACCAGTTCCTGGGAGATGGTGAAGAAAGCCATTAGTCCGCAGTGCCAAAATACCGGGCATGTCACACTCTGGGCAGCTTGCGATTCGTTTTTTGACAAGTCTCAAGGCCATAGTTAAGGCAAAAGGTGGTCATATCGAGCCCAAAGTGGTTTAATTGGTCCTGAATTTATGATTATTTTCACACATTTTGTACTTTAAAATAAATAAAAACAAATTTCCAAACCGAATTTATGGCCTTTTTAATTGGTTACACTTCAAGTGCCGGACCCAGTATATAGTGTTTATAGCTATAGATTATTTCGAAAATATTTGTTGATTTCTCTATTCCGCGCTAAAATTAACATGTACTATACATTGTGACAAAACAGTACGCGGAAACTATGATTTAAATTCCCCAGGTTAGTTATATTTCAGAACAAGTAAGGAAAGACTAAGTTCGGGCGCAACCGTACAGTTTATACTTTTGCAACTTACAAGAATCAAAACGAGGGAAATTCTTTAAAATGTAAAACTTCAACCAGAGGTTCGAAATCCACAATTTTATAAACATATTTACTTTATATAACCACGCCAAAGACGTTGCGTTTTTCAATATTCGTGGTTTGATGCATCATGGATTTGCTCCGGAGGACTAGAACGTCAATAAGGAGTTCTTGGCCTTCTTTAGAGGTTTGCGTGAGAACATCCGTTGAAAACGGTCGAAGTTGTGAAAGAACAATTCTTGGATTTTACAAGATCGAATTTAATGCCAAAAACGCAATGAATACCAACGATCAACCACCGTATTCACCAGATTTGGTTCTGTGTGGTTTTTACTTATTTCCCAAACTGAAATTGCCGCTCCGTGGAACCCATTTTCAGTCGATCGCAGAAATAAAACAAAATTTGCTGAATGAGCTGATGGTCATCCCAAAAAGTTCTCATGAAAAATGTTTCGAAAAATCGTTGGCATAAATGTATTACATCTGGTGACAAAATAAATATTGATGAATATTTAAATATTTTGTGTTTTGTTTACTATTATCGGGCGCTTTTATCACAATGTATATTGAATTAAGTATTACGGTTAGTTTTCAACACTCTTAGTTTTCTGCACTGAGTATTAATAATATTATGGGAACTTCATAAATGTTCATAAATCTTCGCATGGAATCGTGAAGTACTAAAAATATTCATATAATAAATGCTTCATGTCATCCAATTATCTCTATTTGCGGTTCAATAAATTTGTGAATAATACAACTTACATTCTGACAGTTCTATCTACGGTAAAGAGCGACAATGGGTGGAGCGTATCTTTGAGCAAACGTGACAATAGCAAAGTCACGCAAACATTTACAAATAAGTCATCAATTATGTCATTGAAGGAGAATAATGTGGCAGAAAGCAATTTGTTTCAGAAAAACCGTAAAAAACACGCACACAATGCTTCAAAAAGAATTATAGTGCGGATAATACTTGACGTTAATATCTTCTCTAACTCTTTCATGTAATTAAAAATAGATAAATTGAAGTAAGTCAAAAATGCAAGCAGAGGTCTGCACTTAAGCAAAACAAACTTGCAGCCACAGAAACTGCTAAGGTCATGGAAAGAGAGGAGGAAAGAGAGGAAGTGTGTGTGTAAGATTTTGTTGCATTTGGCCATTTGGCTGACTTGCCAAATTGATTTTTAATGCTTCCAAAAACAAGCAGTTCCACAGAGTGTATATAAGTAGATACGCACACACACTTACAATTACTGGAGCCATGAAGAAGCTTTGGGCGCTTGGCGATGATGAAGACTTCCTGACATTGGCAGGCGAGTAGTTAATAACTTTGGACGCGTTAAGTTTGTTGGCATTACGGTTACATAAGTTATGCTGCTTGCTTGTTGTTGTTGCTTTCATAAGCTGCATTGAAGTGTGGTTCGAGATATAGAAGACATAAAGCGTAAGGATGGTGAGCGAGTTGTCAGCAGCAGCTGCTTGGAAAATGACTAATGAATATAGAATATTTTCAAGTTAATGCATATAAAATTTATGTTTTTCAAAAGTGAAGGAGCTTAATTTCCAAGAATGAGAACTTAAAGTACTTTTGAGAGTTAATGTAGTTATTATATCATTATATATCGAATGAAAAGAGGATTTCCAACAGGTAGATTCAGATAAGCAAAGATATTGAAATGTTGCAATTACAAATTACAACTAAACAAATTACAAAAAACTTATAAGTACAACCTGAAGCCAAATAAAAAGGTCACCACAGCGGAATATTGCACTGGAGGCTCAAAAAATTATGGCTTAAATCAATAAATCCCGTGTGTTTAAATAAATGCATTAACAACTAACAAAATTTCAGCATTTTGCTCGCATTTCCGTTAAAAAAAATTGCGATTAAAATCGCACACTCACATCCGCTACCTCTTCCCCATCCGGTTCGTTGGTTGATGCTTTTTTGGTGAAATGGCAAGTCATCAGTTAATCGCCTCGCGGCTTGATGTCGCTGTCGAGCAAGCTGGCAAAACCAATAAAAATATTTTTATTAATAGCAGCAGCTTGCTTGCAATTTCAATAAAATTTTTTTTTTGGGCCGGTATAAAATAAAGTTAAATAAATTTTGGTTTATTTGTTGTAAAACTGCCATAAATGTACAAAAGTATGAACTTGTACAATGCCACTGACCAGATTGTGTCGAAGTGAAATTTTATCGTTTGTAATATTTTCACCACGATTGCCGCATGATTAATATTTAAAACAAAATATTTCTTTAAATAATTTATCCCATTCAGCAGAAATTTAATATTGCAGTCTGAGATGTTAATTAATCGTATATTATAAAAAACAGGTATTTTACAATGCACTTCTGTAATTTCAAAACTCTTAACCCAACAGTTTGCAGCCTCAATTTAATTGGTTATTTTTGTTAGGGTTGCACATTCTTTAGAGAACGTGAATATTCGTAGTATGTTGAAGGATTTGTGTACGTTGTCCATTTGTGTAAGTCTTTCCTTGATAAAATGCCAAACAATACTGTTAAAAAAACATGACAAGTTGACTTGACTTGACCCACGAGAGATCTGTCAAAAAAGGCTATTGTGGATAACCCGGTATCTACATGCAATATTTTTTGGATTCTTTTTTGAAAAAGACATTTTATTTAATAATTAAATCAAAATAATACACATTTACATCATGTAATGTATTTTAAAAAAAGAGATTCATTTTGAAAAATTTTCGGTTTCATGGACAGCTTCCGCTAAAAAGTTAAGGCAAACGACTTTTGTGCGTAATATTATCTCAAATCCAAAAACAAACAAGAATACAGGTAATGACGGAAGAACTTATCAAGTTTCCGATTTTTAACAAAATGGCTGGTTCCCAAAAATAGTCGTATTTTGTGAAAAATTTACTTCAGAGTAGCTAC
Organism: Bactrocera tryoni; assembly: GCF_016617805.1. Lineage (NCBI taxonomy): Eukaryota > Metazoa > Arthropoda > Insecta > Diptera > Tephritidae > Bactrocera > Bactrocera tryoni. Next base: position 74,290,418 of record NC_052500.1, read on the forward strand.
AAAAATCGAAACTATTATTAAAAATATAATTCTTCGTTCATTATATATAAGTACATATCTGTCAATATCTAAAAAGTTCGTGTGTAAAATGTGATTTTCAACGGTTTCGGCGTTTTTCTTCAGCGTTCCGAGAAGAATGCGTTTAAAATTTTGGGAGCCGATTACTCTAGGTTAAAAAATTTCTACAAACAAAAACATATCTCTAAAACTATACGCCGCATCAATACCAAATTTTCCGACAATTTTTTCAAATATAAATTGGCATTCAGAAGCGGATTTAAGGGGTTATAATGCATAAGTTTGACATTAGTATATGTAAAGGAAGATGACATTTTTTTTTAATTGTTTATCCAAGTGACGTGGTTGGAAAAAGCAATCATTTTCTAGGAAGTGGTTAAATTCATAATGCAATTAATGTATAATACTTTCCATGGAAATTTCAGTTCTTGAAACCTTTCCGCCAAAATGTAGGCGACGCCTGATATCACAATATTTAAGAACACAGCATTTACTTGCAGATTATGGTCTCTAAGACGGATTATGGTCTAATGGGGATAACATCACATTTTGAATTTATTATTTAAAACCTCAAAATACCTGAATTTTACGAGAAAAAATGTTCCTGGTCAAAAATTTATAATTTTTCTTTAATGTTGCTTTCCGAATCTTTCCAGAATGGGTTAAATTCTACAAAAAAGCAAACTATTTATAAGTGTTTGTAATAAAATTTCACGAAAAACAAGAAAAAACGTTAACTTCGGTTGCACCGAAGCTAAATACACTTCACAGGTGCATTTCTGTTAGTAACTATGTGTTCAGTTTGTATGGAAGCTATATGCTATAGTCAACCGATCTGAAAAATTTCTTCGGAGATTACATTGTTGCCTTGGAAAATAATATATACAAAATTTCGTGAATATATCTTGTCAAATGTGAAAGTTTTCCATACAAGCATTTGATTCCGATCGTTCAATTTGTATGGCAGCTATATGTTATAGTGGTCCGATATCGGCCGTTCCCACAAATAAGCAGCTTCTTGAAGAGAAAATGACGTTTGCAAAATTTCAAGACGATATCTTAAAAACTGAGGGACTAGTTCGTATATATACAGACAGACAGACGGACAGACGGACAGGCAGACGGACATGACTAAATCGACTCAGCTAGACATATTCCTTCTGGGTGTTACAAACTTTGTGACAAACTTAATATACCCTGTTCAGGGTATAATAATTTTGTAGGACATCTGAACTAAGAATCTGGTTTTCATAAGACAAATTTTTACTCCTCCTTTTTCATAGCTTTCATTATACAACTATAAAAGACCGTTGAGGTTTAAAATGTTCTAGTGAATTGTTGACCGTTAAGTTTTAGTAAAGGTCTTCTCAGATGAAATATCGATATAAGTAACGAGACAGCTGATACAAAGGAAACAAGATTCATTTCGCCTTAAAGCAGGCAACAATTTAACATATGCTTTCTTTTACCAGCCTTTACTTTAAGAATAATAAACATTAACTTTTTATACCATATATCATTCAATGCGGCTTAAGGCACACTCTCTATTGGAAAAAGCTTTCACTTAAGCAGTAAAGCATGTCCACCAGCGCTTGCTGCGCGCAGAGCAGCGCCTTGAATATGTTGGTGTTAATAAGCGGGGCACAATTGGCATACATAAAATTGCTATGTGTGTGTGTACGTTTTTGCTATATATTTTCTGGGTGTAAACGTGAACAGCATATAAAAAATGTTCATATATAGTATGTATAGTATATACAGGCACACATATGTATACATATGTAAGTACGTAAGGAAACATGTGATTGCTCCACACATACTGTCTTTACAGTCTCACAAATGTGTGTAAACGCATGTTAGCAACTCTTATACATAATGGTAAAGTTGCCCACAGCGTCAATATTGCTCAACTGATTAATGTCAGATACCACTTCTCACACCACTCTTGCCACATGCCGCATTTGCTATGTTCTTTGCATATTTACTCATTCAGCAACTACAAGTAACAGCATCTATGTACTACGACAACAGCAACACACAACTAACACTAACCACAACACAGATTTAAGTAAATGGAGATATTTACAGTAAACGCTTATTGCCGCTATGTGGCGCTGCGCTGTTTGTGGTTAATTTCATGAAAAGCGTATACTAACGAGTTAGCGGAAATTACGGTATTTGTGTGAAGAGAATTAGTTGTAGTTGCATTTTTAATCTCTAAAAGGATCAAAGGGAATATTCCTCTTCTTTATTGGCGGAGACATCACTTACGCGATTATAGCCGAGTAAACAGCAGCGCGGCAGTCGTTCTTCTTTTTCGCTGGTGCTTCCAAAGTTGCCAAGTCGATTCATCAGATGTTGTCATCGCCCATGCCTCTGCACCACATAGGAGGACGGGAATAATGAGGGACTTTTAGAACTTAGTCTTTGTTTGTCGAGAGAGGATTTTACTTCTCAATTAAGTACCCCGAAGTCGCACTGGGATTTCGAGGCAGACATTTTAGTTTTTGGCTACCCAGGGGGTATTTGGTCTAAGACCGATTGTCATGAGTTTCTGACCACTGCCAAGTGAATGGCGGTCAGACAACTCTCTTCACTTGCGTAAACTTCTAAGCATGGCTCCATCCTACAAAGAGATTAGGCTTTTAATTAAAATATGTTTTCATATTGTAACTGTGAAAGGATTGTCCAAGTAAAATCCACCGACTTTGTCGATCAACACTACGAAGTATCCTCTCATAGGCGTTAATTTATCTATATCTGCGGCAGGTTCTCTGAAGAAAAAATATCATTACCGACATATACATATATCCAGAGACAATCCGTTCACATGACAGTCAGGTCTACGTAACCGAAATTTTTTCGGACCAAGAACTTTCTAGTCTGCACCATTCCTCCTACTTACTTCAGCGATCTTTTCTACCGTTTCAACAACAATATCAACCACCCAATTGAAGCACTGTTTTTATTGGGGGTGTTTTTAAGTGGTCTCAAACCCAGCGCACAACCCTGTGGAGGGGATGTTTTGCTTTCTAAATTTCGCTCGCCTTCAAACTGATATTTTTTAGTTAAGCAGAGGATACTTGGTCTAAGACCGAAAGTTGTGAGCTGCTTGAGCCATATGTAAAAGAATCGTTTCTGGCCACTCCCAAGTGAATGGCAATCAGAGCACATTTTTAACTAACTTAACTTCTACACATGGCTCCATCCTCCCACATAAGTCCTCTCTCGACGAATAAAGACCAAACTCTAAAAGTCCCTAATTTTCATGTCCTGCTATATGAATCAGAGGCATGGCCCATGACAACATCTGACGAGTCGACTTAACGAGAAAGGTTCTGAGAAAGTTGGATTACTTAAGGGTTGGGGAAGGTTGCTTAAACTAACAATAACATAATGGGCAGGCATGTCGAAGACAGCTTCAAAATCACACGGCCTAAGGGCCAGAACTCTGTACCTTTTAACGAAATCCCCAAACGCTAAGAATCTAGGTAGAGAGGAGGTGATACCGGCCAGCCAGCTTAAGTCTGGCGTTAAGGCGCAAAGGGATAAAAGTCGAACTGAGAGCATTAATACCAGAAACAAAGAAGGAAAGAAGCCGCAGTATGCATAAGAGCACAAAATTGAAGAAAGAGAAGCACAAGATCAACATGACATCACAAGCTCAAACGCACACACACCTCCATGTACGAAAATGCAAACACATTTCATTATTCTGTAGTTCCACCTTAATACTCTTCACGCTGCCTTCAACCTCCATTTCCTGCTTGAATATGGCTGAGGAGGCTCAACGTGTCCACAAATACACACAGCCATTCGCACTTAACCAGCGTGTGAGCCAAAGAGCCTGTTATCGTCATTTGCGGCTACACATGTCGAAGCTTGGCTTGCGTGAAGTGCACGCTACAGTCTGCTTGTGAGATGAAGTGAAAGCAAAAAACTAGTGGCAAAAAGTTTGAAAAGACGTCGCACAAACTGAAAGTGACAGCACATGTGTGCGTGTGTGTGTAGACGTGTGAAGTGTTGGCCAATAAGGATAACATGGGCGACAAGGATTTTACTGAATGGATTAGAAATGGTATTAGCTAAAGGTTTACAAACACCGAAATGCAATGAGCAAGAGTAAACACGAAAACAAACGGATAAAAAGCTTGTATAAAAAGTTAAACATACGTGCTTCGAGTATTTTAAAGTACATTTTTTTCGCGAAGGTGAATTGAACTGCTAGCAAAACAAAGGCCTAGCTCATGAAGTATTCGGCAAAATAGCTGGTTGTGGTATCACATTGCAGCTATACTATATTGACTAAGAGAAGAAATAAAGAAATACTGTATTTGTTGGAACCCTTGGTTTTTTTACGATTTTTCTACCCCACCATATTCTTAACATAGACCGATGACACTGAAGATGAATAAGGTATATTATAGAAAAAGGTAGTTTTAAGGTTTAACTCTATTAATTTTTTTTCCTGTGGGTGTACTCGACAGGACACGTTTTCCAACTATGACCACAAGCTGTAGTTCAATGGCTCAGCACATCCAGACGGCCGATCATCTGCAGCTATGAAACCACGATTATTACGCCTAAGCCACTACTGAATGGTTTTTGCCTCGTGTAATGGAGCCGAGTTTTGCTGGAAGATCCAACTCAGGAGAATATTGCTTAACTGCTTTACCACGACTTCTAAAACATTTTTCTGGCACACTTTTGGCGCATTTTAAATTCTTTTTTTATGGAAATGAAGCGGTGTAACGCCTTTATAGTACCCTCTTATTTCAACACATTACAGTAGCTGAATGGTGAACAGGTTGAAAGCTACGAATAACTCGTTTGGCGTCTTTGGGACTTCTTCAACACTGAACATTTTGTCATTCGTAAAACGTTACTTTCAGGGCCGTTGAGCGTGTGCCATTGAAACAGCCGTTTGTTTACATCTGTTGAGCCTCATTTCCTGTGCAGATGAGGGAGGATGGAGTCATGTGTAGAAGTTCACACAACAATGAAAAGATATCAACTGCCTCGGATGAGAGACCCCCTTTTGATATTATGGAGGGAATACTTCTCCAGCCTGCTGGATGGCAGTGAAAGTACAACGCCAAGAGAAGGCGCACCCGATTCCCCAATCGATGACGATGGATCAGACGTTCCATTGCCCGACCATGCAGAAGTTCGAATAGCAATTACCCGCCTGAAGAACAACAAAGCGGCGGGGGCCGATGGATTGCCGGCCGAGCTATTCAAACACGGCGGCGAAGAACTGATAAGGAGCAAGCATCAGCTTCTTTGTAAAATATGGTCGGACGAAAGCATGCCCAACGATTGGAATTTAGGTGTGCCCTGCCCAATCCACAAAAAGGGAGACCCCACAATCTGCGCCAACAACCGTGGGATAAGCCTCGTCAACATCGCGTATATGGTTCTATCGAGCGTACTGTGTGAAATATTAAAGCCCACCGTCAACAAACTGATTGGACCTTATAAGTGTGGCTTTAGGCCCAGAAATCCAACAGCTGACCATATATTCACCATGCGCCAAATCTTAAGAAAAAACCCACATCACTGTCGACAGTCATAACTTCGAATCCTAGGTAATTTCGTCTATCTTGGAACCAATATTAACACCAACAACAACGTTAGCTATCAATTGAGACGCCCGTATCATTTTCTATTATCAAAGATACGCACCTAAAGCAAAGTCAACAAAGAAAGCGATTTCGACAGTTACTTGCTCTTTGAACACAGTATTTTTACAAAAGTTGCTCGGACTTTCAACAAATATCATAACCGCCATTGCTAAGCAAATTCCGCAAATTATTTCATGCTATAATTGCCTGGCTTTTGACAAAAGGGTGTTGGGCTTAAATTTAGTTTTCGGTGTCACACTCATTCTACTCTACTATTAAAAACCTACCGTATGTCACAATATTATCAAAATCCTATTCATATAATTACATACATATATACACAGATTGTGACAAAAAGGCACCTGGATATTGTCATTAAATTCACCGGGTATTTCAAAAAAAGTGTACTTTGTTAAGTTGGTATTGACTGTACTTAATTACTATGACAAATATGAGACCGATCTATCATTCAGTTTGTTTCCAGCACCTGCTTAAGCTCTGCATCTCAGTAGTGCAATGCGATTTTTAATAATATCGAACAAAGAATTTGCCTCAAATTTTTTATTTCAAATGTATAGTATGCCGGCGAGGCATAGCTTATGAGTTCGACTTGCAAAGAAGTCAATAATCAACAAAATGGAGGAAAAAAGCGGGCCAAAACCAAAAAAAAAACATGCCAATGCCGTTCAAACATCAAAGTGATGTTCATTGTTTCTTTCAATATTCGTGTTTTGGTGCACGATGAATTTGTTCCGGACGGACAGACAGTCAACAAAATGTTCTATTTAGCCGTATTAAAGCATTTATTTGAGAACATTCGTCGAAAACGAACGAAATTATGGAATAACAATTGATGGATTATATGCGATGATAATGCACCATCGCATCGACTTACGACCGATTTCAAAGCCAAAAACTTAATAAATACCATCGATCAACTACCGCTTTCACCAGATTTGTCTTCGTGTGATTTTTGTTCCCCAAACTGAAATTGCCGCTCTGTGGAACCCATTTTCAGTCGATCGAAGCGTTAAAACAAAATTCGCTGAAGGACATCCCAAAAATTGCTGATGAAAAGTATCTCAAGGACTAGAAAAATCATTGGCGTAGGTGAATTCCATCTGGTGGAGGTTGTTTTGAAGCGGATGAAATAATTATTGAAAAATGGTTACAATAATTGCTTTTTTGTCACAATCTAAACCGTATTTATACACTTTCAATTATGTATGTATGTATGCATGTAGGTTTGTTGACATGTCCTTAACTTAATCAAATTATGCTTTCGAATGTTTCGACATGAATATTCTCCTTTCGCCCTTTTTCACTGCTTCATCACAAGTTAATACAAGCAACTTAAAGTGAGTTTATCAGCACCCGAACAGTTGCCAACTGAAAAGAGCAACACGTGGCAAAAGTTCAGTTTGTCTTAACCAGAGAAGTGGAAACACATTTGCCGTATGCAGACAGACACATGAATATATACATATGTATATACTTATATATTTGTAAATATATATTTAGAGTATGTGGGTAAAATCTGAAATAACAAACGTTGCGAGAAAGTTTTACATGTGTGATATACTTTGGTACATAGTATGTAGGTATGCTTGTATGGTGGTGTGCTGTCAGACACGTGTACTTTATGTTTCAGTAAGTAAATTTTCAGATATATATTTGTATGCTGCTATATGCTTTTTTAAGCATTTAGTTATTAACTTTATTGTTTTAAATGGGGTAGCATTTGCCCTCAGCTTTCAAGCAAAAGCACAGTATAACAGTATAATTTATACCTTCAATTTCAGAAAAGTACCAGTAACATCTGTAAACAAGGAAGCAGCGACAAGTGTTAACTACGTTCTTAAGTGAATTGCGAGCAAATAGGTTTTGATTTTCACTTTTCATGAAATAATAAAATTAAAAAATAGTAACTTCTCCTTAAACGAAATTAAGAAATATGTAATTTTTTCCCCCTTTTTCGGTACTAAAATTTCTCTTCTGTATATATCTCACTTGATGAAATTACTATTTTGTATTTTATTTCCTAGTTTTCTAATTTTCTTTTTTTTATTTTTATTTCTCGCGTTTCCAATTTTAACTTTCTCTTTTTTGTTTACACTTTCGCTGCTTTTATTTTGCCACTTCGTTGCTTGTTTCGCACGAAATAACGTTTTATGTTCTTATTTCAATGGGTCACTGGGGATCCACAATTCATTGTATCAAATCGGAATGTGATTGTAGTACTCCTTCTCAACCCCTTCACTTTTTCATACCGACAGGATGCCTTGCAGCTGGTCCAATGTTCATGCTGGTCTCAACACTCACTTGCTTCAGGAAATAAATGGCGACGAAACAAAGATGAAGTAGTTTAAATGTCAATGTGCGAGTGAGTAAAATCGAGCGGCATTTTGGAGACTTCAGCAAACGGGAGAGCCTTTATATGTTGTGTTGCCTTTATATGAGAGCGTAATACTTAATATGATGAGCGATGGAGCTTTGAAGAGATTTTGCAATTAGGGAGCATAACTGATTTAAATAGTGTTTATTACAGTAAAAAATCAAATAATAATAATTAGATAAGAATACTATAAATCAAAATAATACAAAACCTAATGAAAAATAACAGTGTTACAATTTGTTGGTAAAAAAATTAGAAATCATTTTTTTGCGAAACTTTTATAACTCGGTACTCATAAGATTTGGTTCACATGGATTAAGAAGTTACATACGGTTAGAATTTTCACGAAATTAAAGGCCGGAATTTGGATAAAAATTTATTTATTTATTTTATTTTTTTTTTTAGAAACCTTTAGTTTAAAAATCGGCCTTCTAACTTTGTATAATAAATCTTGTCTATCTGAAAATATCCAACTGTGTTCTTCCAATCGAAAATCAGTGATAAAACCCAACCTAACCTTACCCAGTCAACTACGGATGTTATAAGCCAGAAGTTCTGTATATTTTCTATGACAATGTTTAAAATACCTAAAATGCGGTAAATTTTTTGTATATTTAATTCAAAGAAGTACTAGTCTCGTAGAAAAGATAATTTAATCTATGTAGAATAAAAATACGGCAATGTTATTTTAAACAAAATTCTTACGAGGAATATTTTTTTCTAAACTTTTTTAAGTTCTTTATAAATTTTACTTCTAAAAAAGTGTTATTCGTTATGCGGTAAAACATCCAAATAATCGCATAACTAATTGATAAAAAATAAGTAGGTAAATTTGTCGTACGAACGAGTTAAATTTCTAAAATTCGTTTATAAAAAATAAAAAGCAAATTTCACAGTCTTTCAAATGCTTTTCAAATCTCCAAAAATACTATCAGTAACTAATGGAATGCGTTCACACTTACAAACCTCAAATAAGCGTGGTCACTTCGGATCACTGTATGAGGTATGTGACTTCGCTAATATACAAACCATATATTTAAAGTTCTCCGGAATGTAAGCAACAGCTTAGGATTATCGTAGTGGACCCATTTTTCGTCGCCAGTTACAATGCAATCTAAAAATCCCTTTCGGTTGTGCTTTTGAAGCAGCTGTTCACATGCAAAGAAGCGCTGTTGGAGATCTCTTGGTTTCAAGTCGATTTTGGAAACTATTAGCACTTAAGAAGGAATATTTTTCTTTTAATCAAAATATTTAAAGTCAATGTATGAGGTATGTGACTCAACTAATATACAAATCATATATTTAAAATATAAGAAATGGCAAAAGGCAAATTTCAAGAAATTATTATACGATTTTGAAAATTTTTAAAAATGAAGAACGAACCAGAAAACCATTTTTGAATACTTAAAACAGAATATTTGTTTGGGTAAAATTATATGAACTCACAGCAAGAGGTTATGACTTCAAAATTGCAGAATATACTAAAAATAGTTTTTTTTTCGAAATTATTAACACTTTAGAAAGGATATTTTTCATTGAAAAAAGAGTCACTGTATCAGGTATGTGAGTTCGTTAATGCACCAACGTATATTTAATATCATCCAAAATGTAGCCCACAGAATGAAATGAAATATTCTCTGAATTTATTATCCAAATTTGGAAATTATTGACACTTAAGTAAGGTTAATTTCATTTTAGTTAGGAAAATTTAGAGTCACAGTACTACAATTGCAGAACATGCCAAATATTGATTTCTGAACTATGAAGAGATGATATATTATTTCAGTTAAAATATCATTTTTAGGTACTTTTTGTTGCTAACCTATTTCCTACGACTACATGCGCCACACAAAAGTCTTCCAAACTTTTGTAGAAATTTTTAAAGTTTTTTTTGCCTTAATAATGATGTTCTTCTGGTTGCTTGACACATGACTAATATCGAAGTAGATCTCGATCCACTTTAGGCCCAATCACTACGATTAAATGGTAACCCTTTGGAGCTCACTAATAATGAATTTTGTACTGAAAGTTTGATTTTATAAAAATTGGTTTGTGTCTTCGATCTTACTGAAATATGAAATCAAAGCATCCCTGAATGTACGCAACTACTTTTTTATTCTTCAAAAACTGTTATCAATGTTCATAACAATATTGAGTGTACAGAAGAATGGGTTGAGAAGTATTTGCACAATTAAAAATAATTATAAAAGCCGAAAAATTTGTAAGTCGCATAAAATTAATAAATAACTGGAAAAAAATATGATAAAAAAAATATAAAAAAATTTTTACAATAACTTTTCGCAATAAAATTATTGATTTCGCCTTTTATGTGGTACTAAAACCTTTGGCTAATAAAACTATTTGGGAAACTCAGCATCTTTAACTTGGTGCATATGTGCCAGAAAAGAGTTTCTGATACAGTTGGCCACCCCAACAAACTATTTCTTGCGCTCATTGTTCACACACTCAGTGTGCGCTCACTTGCGCGCTCTCTGGGACACTCAAAGCATACACAGTAGTGCTCAGCAGCTTTTTCCATAGACTTTTCGCACATGCACAATTTTTCCGGAGTATTTTAGCTCCAGCAAATCTCACAGTTAGCTCAGTTACTATTGAGACGCGCATCCAAACGGTCGATAAAACGGAAAAACCTAACACTAAAAGTCAGCGCGGGCCTGGGAAAAAATAGTAATAGACAACGGCAAGAGAAATAGGATATTTTGAGCAGTGAAGTTTTGAGAATTTGTGACAAAGCAGAAATCCTAATTGGTAATTAAAGTAGCAAAGCGTGAAGTGTTCAATTTAATATTTATTTCACCGTGAATATTCGCGAGCGAGTGACGTGCTTTTATGCGAAGTTTTGCGCTAATTAAATACAGTGTAGAGAAATTTACGCGCATATATATATATATAGTATATATACATATGTGGGTGTGTGTATGTAGAGCTGAGAATTTCACGCTGTTTATATGTGCGCGTGTGTATAATTGCGCTTGAAAGCGAAAGTGTGCGCTGCCGCGAGCGAAATGTGTGCCGAGCAGACACGCTTTTGTGGTGACTTTTTTACTTTTCTCGTTTGATGTTTTTTTGTGATGGGATTTCCCAAACCTAAGCTTGTGCATATTTATAATTTTTACTTATTTTTGTTTTTTTCTTTTATTTTCCATTTTCGCATGCTTTCGTTGCTGCCGCTAAGTGCCTTTGAAGTGTAATTCGAACGCGATTGCCGCGCATCCGTTTCCGTCAGTGCTTTGCTGCCGTTCATTCAAGTGCATGTATGTGTGTGTGTGTGTGTTGCAATTGATATTTGTGACATAAATACACGCTACAAGTGCGCCACTACAACAGCCGCCAATTGTTTAAAAGCGAAAACGTGTTTTAGTGACAGCATAGTGTTGGTGCGCGTTCGTGTGTGTGTTTGTTAACGCACAATTGGCGTTTGAGACAAAGCAGCGAGCACTTTTGTTTTGCACAACGTGTTGTCGCCAACGTGATTTCCGGTCGCCCATTGAGCGTAACGGCATTGCGAGTTTTGTGATTTATTTGTAGGCGTACACGGCGTATGAGTGATATTTGTTTCCCTTGTATTATTATTTAGCTGAACACATTAGCAACGCAGAGTGCACAGCACGAAGTGGCGCTTGGAAAGATACAACAATTTATATTTATATATTTCTTTGAAAGTGGTAACTAGAAAGAAGGAAAAAAGAACAACAACTACAAATAAATAAAAAATAAAAGTGTATAAAAATATCAGTGAAAGGAGCATAATATTGGTTTAAAAAAGAAAAGCAAAACCACAACAAAAACAATAGCAGCAGTCTCTGTTATCGTTTGTTGTCCTACATCAGCTATTCTGCAAACACAACGGAAGTGATTAACGCCAACTAGGACAATATGACACGTGTGCGACGAATTGTGGTAAGTCGTGTGGAATAATTGCGCCTCCTCTTTTGATCCAATTCTGTGTTGTGTATCAAATTGTTACACTAATGAGCTTTTTTTTGCAAAAAAAAATATGTGTATATATAATTATATTCCAATTTGAAACTTTTTTCAACACAATTGAAAAACTAAATAAATACAAAATCTAACAATTTTATTCAAAAAATATGTGTAGATATATGTACATATGTATATAAATGTTAGTTATAATTAAATTATAATTTCAAACATTTTTTTAACAAAATTCAAGTACTTTTTTGTGTTTTAATTATATAATAGACAGTTGCAAATAGGTTTTTGAAAAGCAATAAGCATTTAAATTAAATTCTTCTTATTTTATAACTCCGAAAATCTCAATTAAACATAGTTTTAAATTTAGTTGATTTTTTTAATCACAAATATCGGGCCAGAAAATAAAAAAAAAATAGTAAACACAAAATTTGTTAAAAAAAAAACAATTTTTTTAAATAAAAAAAATTTAATTAGATTTTTAATGTTTATAATTTTTAAACAATGTAAACAAATGAAAATATTCTAAATATCTAATCCAAAATATCGGAAAATAAATCTTAAATACACAAATCGGCTTAAAAAATAAAAAAAAACCATTATAGCATAAAAGTTATTAAAAATAATTATTATAATTAAAATTTTAATTCAGACTATCTGTTGGAAAAATGCCCAAAAATAAATAAGGACTGTACCGAAAAGAAACTGCACACTTTCAGTTCAATATTTCTCAACAAGTAGCCATTTGATCACATTGCGGTAGGTAACGTTAGAAAGCGTGATAAGTTCCGCTTCTATCGTTTTTTCTATCTCCGTCATTTGTAACATTATATTCACGATGCCTCCAATCAAAGACACGTGCGTAGGCAAATTGTACATAATAACTTCACCGAAAAAACATTTCATACAGAAAGCTAGAAAAACGGTTTAAGGTTAGTGTACGTGGAGTGAAAAATATTATAATAAAGTTCAAGGGAACCTGTTCTCTAAAAGATTTATTAAAAAGTGGAGAAAAAAAGGCTCTAGTCATCGAAATCTTAAAGCAAAGTTGTTGGCCTTAATAAACCAAAACAAATCAATGTCTGTGCGCGATATGGTGAAATAATCTAAAACCAGTGCTACTGTCATACAAAGAGTAAAGCAAAGAAATAATTTAGAAGCTTATACAAACATAAGATTCCCAAAAAAAGAGAACGAAAAGCAAAAAATAGAGAAATCAAGGTTAGGGAAGATGTACGATCTAAAAGATTCTGTTGAGTGCTATATAATGAACAATGAAATATATGTGAAAATAGACACAAAAACACTACCAGATCACCAATTCTATGCGAAACCAAAAGATAGTGCTGTCGACCAGTCAGTGTCAACAATTGTAATAGAAAATTTTGGCGAGAAAATACTCATCTGGCAGACTATTTGCCCTTGCGGCCCTAAGAGTAATCGATTTTTCAGAAAAGGTACTATATCGGCCAACAATTTTAAGAAGGAGTGTCTAAACCGTTGCCTTATAACATTTTATAAGAAACACACCATATCAACATTATTATGGCCCGCTTTGACTACAGTACACCTCAGTCATTCCTCGTTGGCTTTGTTGAAGGACAACAATGTCAGTTTTGTTAAAAAAAGAGAATCTTCCAATATAGAAGTTTAGGCTAATTGTCAAACGGAACGTGAAAAATAATCATCGAGTTGTCGAAAACGTCGACGAATGTAAAAAAAACTGGCCAAAGGCGAGTCGTGCCGTTACAATAAAAGATGTGCATAATTTAATGAAGGGAATTGAAAAATTCAGCATAAATTAAGAGAATAATTTTTCTTTTACTACTTTTAATTAAAAGTGGATTAAAATACTTCTATTTGTTATTTAAAAAAAGTTGCAAGCAAAAATTAATAAAATCCGTTAAGTCGTAAATAAAACATTGTGTGCAATTTTCGTTTCGGCACAGTTCTTAAATACTAGTTTAAAAATAAACTAAGAAATAATGTTTCTCAATTTTAAATTTTATCGTGTTTGTCTCCTTCGGTTGTCTTTCTAAAGCTCTCTTTTAATAAAAGTGCAAAATAGTTAAACTTTCTTTTTTATTTCCACTCAAATACTTCTAATACTAGCTTTTCAATAACAAATATGAAAATCTTTGGCGATACAGTTTTCATTCCAGCTTTGGATTTCAAAGAATATTTTTTGTATATGTTTTATTTAATTCGATTTTTGGACTAGTTAAATTTTTAATTTTGAATTGAAAATTTTTTTCCAATTTTTAATTCCGATTTGAGGAGTTTTTTCAATTTTACTATCCAATTTTTAATCCCATTTTTGTAAGAAAAAAAATTAAATATAAATTTGAATACAAAATTTTGAAATCAAAAATTCGAAATCGTGATTGTATGTATTTTTTCGTATCTCCTTATTTTTATAGCAACCTATACTACTATGAGCAAAAACTAGTAACTGTTCGTTCATAATTTTCAAACTCTTATTTTATTTTTCAAAATCTACGTCGTCTCCTATAAACTAATCACTCTTGGTTTCAATATGCTTGTACCAATGATTTTTCAAATTCCCTAAACAGTTGTTAAAGCCAATTTTCGGAATAGAATTCAATGTCTTCAACTGACTCAAAACTGCCTCACCTGAGCGGTCGTTTGATTGCTGAATTGCCAGAAGTCAAGGAGCTAAATTTAGGCAAATACAGTGATTGTGGCACGGTACAACCACGATATTGGTTGAAAATTTGGCGAAAAGCTCAAGAAGTTTATGCAAGTTGATGATAACCGATGTTGTAAGCTTATAATTCTAGCCTCTTGTTTGAAGCAGCTTCACACAAAAGAAGCAAATATTATTCATTGATTTCAGCTTGGCTTGTCAGAAGGAATTCGTGTGATGCACTCTGATAATCGAAGTAAACATCACATAAGTCAACATAACCATGGTTTTCACTGATCCTTCCGATATTTTAACGATAATCATGGATTCTCAAGCACAAATTCCTTTATTATTATTGACCTGTTGATCACTAATTGATGTCGATGGCCGTCCAGGACATAGTACGTCGTCAACGTGTTCTCGACCCTCTTTGAATAATTTGTGTCAATCCGCACACAACATTTAATAAATAATGAATAATTTCACTCATAATAATAAATTTAAATTAAAAGGTCTTACTATTTTTTGCTCACAATATATGTATAATTTATAATAAATTGTTTGCACGTTCCCTCTTAAACGCAAATGATATTCGCTCAGCAAACTAAACACTGGCACTAAACACAAATTAAGTCTAACAACGCTTTTTCACACCCACCTGTACATTTTATATACTAATAACTCAGAGCAAGTTCTTAACACAGAAACTACTTTGTGTCTACATTTTCATTTGTTCATTCATAGTAATCTGAATTTCTAAACGAAAATGTTCATTCATTATTTCAAATCAAATAAACAAGTTTCATTTGCGTATAAACTTTGAAAAGTTGTGTATTTGCGCATTAATTTTTCAAAACCAATGACGTAAGCGGTAGAAGCAATGAAAATATTGTTTATGTAGAATTTTATTTGCGGCATATTTCATGCTGACAGCAGTCATTCATTTATGACGGTGTTTTGAGATAAATTTTGCTAACAATAATTTTGAGTTTTTGCAATTAGTCGGATCGTTTTATATGATATTGCACGTATTGGGTAAATTTTTGCAAAAACAAATAAAAATTGTAGAAAAAGTAACATCAATATATTGAATATTCCACAATTTTTAATTTTAACTTTTTACTTTTTTGTAAGTTCTTAGGGAACTTACCAAGTATGTTTTATACCATCAGAAAATAAGATTTACATAAAGTCTACCGAATTAAAAAAAAAATGATTTTATATGAGTGTCCTTTACCGATATTAAGTTAAAATGAGGTAATAATACGAACATGCTCAAAGAAAGTACAGCATTTTTGAATTCCTCGTCGGATAGTAGCGATTCTTTTCCCGTAAATAGCCTTGCATTTGCATAGAATATGTACTTAACCTCTTCTTCCATCTAACTTTTACAGGTTCTTCAAGAATCGTTGTATGGTATTCCCAGTCTGCTAATAAATGACCAGTTAGCCCTGAGGTTATGTGAAAGTTGAATGTTGTAGATCTCTGTATTACCCAAACTTTGCCGTTAAACCTTTTTCCATAGAACTCGATGTTTTGGCGGGAATCGAGTTAACCATTTTAAGACCTTAAAAATTTTTCCCCTTTAGTTTTCCGATCTGAAATACATAAATTATTTTTGTTATTTTTTTGTAATGTTCCCATGGGTTCATTGTAATACAACTGTTTTTGCTTTCAATAATTATCGACCCAGTTCTAGCGAAGAACTCATTGGTGAAAGAGGTAATTTACAAAGTTTTCCAATTTGATAAAAAAAAAAATGATTTGTGTGAACTCTCCGTGGCACAAGAAGCCTCAAAACTCATTTTCTGCTTCCCAGAGGTTATACTTGTAGCCTGGGATGTACAAATGTTAAATGTAATCTTGATTGTTTAAAAATAGTGAATTCCATACTTTCGTTATCTCTCTGTTACAATGAGTAATTGAGTGTAAATTACAAACCATTTATGACAAAAAACTTCTGAAATAATTCATTAAAAAGTATTGCTGAATAATTATTGCATAAAATAATTGTGCAATATTATTGTGTAACATATTTGCACAATATTATTGAGCAGAAAACTTCTGGAATAAGTACTTAAAAAGTATTGTTGAATAGTATTGAATAAAATAATTTATTAATATTATTGACCAACAATATTGCGCAATATTATTGAACAAAACAATATTTATGGCCAATTAAAAAAAACAGAGGAATAACTGGAAGTCTCGGCTGTACAAGTCTAAAAGATACTGAAAAAAGACAGCGGTTGTTCGCCTCAATTTAAATAAGCAGCAATGACATCAGTCAAAATTGTATACAAAACAAAAACACTAAAACTTCTAAAATAACTTATTAAAAAGTAGTGTGCAATATTATTGAATAAAATTATTTCACAATATTATAACACAATACGATTGCACAATCAGAATATATTACAATATGAAATCAAATCAATATTTTTCTAACATAGTGTACAATAAAGAATCAATAAATAATTTCAAAATATTGTGCAATATTATTGAATAAAATTAATTTACAATATTCTAACACAATATTATTCAACAATATTATTGAGCAAATCAGTAAATTGTTATTGATCGGCAATTTTAAATATACAGCAAAATATTACAATATTAGAGCAGAGCAATATTTTCTTGATATCAGCCAAATTTTAAAGAAATTTAAGACAAAAAAAAACCAAAACTTCTTAAATAAATTATTTAAAAAAAATGTTGTGCAATATTATTTAACATAATAATTGCGCGTATTATTATTAAACACAATCATTGCGGAATATTATTGAATTATACTACTCCACAAAAATATTGAGTTAAATTATTGCACAATATTTGTTAACAAATTAACTTATAAATGACGCTATTAAAGCAAATTCATATCTCCCTATGAATCAGCTGTAATTTTGAGCTGAAACATCCTTATTACAAAATATGAAGATATTTACCTACAAATGTAGATTCAGCGCTTTCCTTCAAAACTCAGCAGAAAAGTAGCACATAAAGCAGAAAGGACACACAATTTGAATAACTGTAAATATTAGAAGACATGGCATGCACATTTGTAGCAGCGAAACGACATTTGTATGCAAAAACACTCACACCCACACACATGCATACGTACATGTGTACAAGTAAAGAATGTTATTGTCAAGGACAATATGCCAGTGCCGTCGTCTAATGTTGGCACTCGAAACTGAGGCTAAGGTTAAGGAGAACAGAAGACATGATTGCTGGCGCAGCCACACACATTCAGAAGCATGAAAGCGGAAAAGCACATACCAAACGCTAACATATGCGATTAATATTAAAAAAGACAGAAAAAACGAGGCAAAACGATGTCATTAGCATGAGACTAAGTCAGAGTGACGCGAAGGCAACACCCGTGTCATTGAATGGAGCGCTTCAAGTGAATGTCAGTGGCTGACAGCAGTCTTAGCACAGGTTGTTATTTCTGCTGTGCTGATGTTGTTTTTGTAATGTCATGTCAGTTTCTTGATTGCCGCCTACTTAAATGGTTATTTATGCAACTGAAGGTTTTGATGGAAATATTGTAATTGCCGGTCTTACTGGGCGTAATTGCTTTGACAAAGGGAGGCACAGAAGTAGAGCCACGACACCGAAAATATGGCATAAATTGTTGGGTTTAATGAGTTGTCTGAGTACAAGAAACAAAATATTCAATACTTTATTTCTTGTATATATTTGCTTGTATGCTTACATTTTCATTATCTCAGCGCGCTGGCTGTGCGCTAAATTATAGTAATTTCCTTGACATCAATTACTGTATATCTTTGTCTCCACTTAAGTGTTGTCTGAGAAACAGATCTGATTAGTGTATATTTATTAAGTGAAATTATGTGCGCTTACAAGCAACAATATGCAGATTTTTGTGTTAGACGGTGCGTATGAGTGACATTATGAACGAACTAAGGCACGCCTCTGTAATGTCTACTTTTTGAAGGTCTGCTTTTTTAGTCGCCATTGTTTAGCTAATGATTTTTAATGTCAAAATAAATGTGTATTTTAAAAGTCAAAAAAGAACACATTACAAAGGACTCAGTGCTCTCTGTCTCAATCAGAAAAGTCTGATATGAGAAATAGTCGTTAAATATTGATTCTCATTTGTAATCGAAAAATTTTGCTTACACTTAACAGTCTTCTTGCTTCTTCTTGCAGTCTGTTAAATTATTAAAATAAGTTTTATTAAAACTTTCAATAATTAAAATTAAAACAATTAGCAACAGATGCTAAGAAGGTGTAATATTTTACTTTTTGTTCGAAATAAAAATAAAATAAAATAAAATAAAATAAAATAAAATGAAAAAATTAAATAATATAATATATAATATAAAAATATTGCCTACATTTGGCCATGATAAATTTCTGAGAACTGTTATTGCTGAAATTGCGTTAAATATTATTATTGCCATGTCATATAGAAAATCTGTTAAAATTA
>NC_052500.1:74609609-74787610 GCF_016617805.1 Bactrocera tryoni
ATATTTTCTTTCAAATACTTAAGACTTAACTAATTTAAAAAGTCTTTTGCAAGGCGAAAAAATAAATATAAAGTATTGCATATTTACAGGTGCTGTTGAGCACAGCGTTGTATTTCAACTTGCAACACATTGTGTGTATTGCATACTTTTAGGTGCTTGCCGCGCTTGCTGCAAGCAAATATGTATCACACAAGCTATAAATAACTGTACAATTGCGCCTCCGGTAAAAGGCGACCTCCGCACTTACCATTCATATTTGTTTTTGTTGCTTTTTTGTCGCACAAGGCTTATAACTGCTTGGCATTGTCTAACCGGCATTCATCATCAGACGCTTATTTGATATGCAAATCATTTATTTCTATTTGTTTTTCGTTTCGCTTTTTGTGCACATTCCATATCTTAAAGAAGCTATGAAATTATTGCTAGCAAACAGCCGGCAGCGACAATTCCCTGCCTGAGCTACACACAATAGCCCTGCAATTGGCGTCGAGCGTTCGGCGGCGTTGCGCCTCTGGTGATGCAACAATTTTATGTTTTATTGTTGTTTACTGGTATTTGCTGTTGCCGTTATTTTCCGTTTCCCGACATTTCGATTGTAGCCGCTAGGGGCTGCCCGGTGCAGCGTTGCCTTCCCAATCGCCTTTACTACCGTTCGTACCGTACAGTCCATGCTATGCGCCACTGCACTTCACTTTCCCTTACTGTGCTTTGTTGTTGTTGTTGTTTTTGTTGTTGCTTAAGACATTTGTTGCCTTTGGTTGTTTTCCTGTTTGACTTCTTTCCTTCCTCGCTTCCGTCGGCCGCTTGCTGCACGGTCTGCTTTGGCATTCATTCATGCAAATACATAATTCTTCATCTGCCACTGTTGTATTTACGTGCGTTCACACATACATTGATACATTTGGTGGTGGTTCCAACATTCGCTTTGTTTTGTATTTTTTCGCATTACTTCTTTTCTTGTGTTGGTTTTTTCCATCGGCATATCGCTCTGTGTAAACCAGTTGCAACAATCACAGTAAATCACAGCATACTTCAAGGCGCTCTTACTTGCTTCACATTGTTTTCCTTGTTATCATGCTTTTTAACTTCACATTTTTCTTCGTAAGATGGTTGGCGGTGCCTATTCTTCGAGTGTTGTGGTTTCTAACTGCAGTAGAGTTTTTTGTGGTCGCTTTACTTAGTTAGTCGAATTGAGAATTGTCATAATTAGTCCTAGCTGTTGGACTGAACTCACTGTCATTAGAATTTTATTCAGAAAAGCTAACTTCTGGGAGAAACTTTCTGTATCAGAAATCCTTTTTTGTAACCAAGATCTATCTTTCCATTTTTCAATGATTAATTTTTGTTGCCAGACTGAAATTTTTACTGCTGCATTCGGTTAATTGTATCCTGAATAGGATATATTAAGTTTACCACAGAGTTTGTAACACGACCGAAGAAAACGAAGGAGATTTTTGACAAAATATCTTCACGAAAAATACTAGTAATTATTGTTCAAGACACATAGACTTCATCCTTCAAAATTTGAATATATCTATCAAGGTCTCAATAAGATTTTTAATTTCTTTGGTTTTCAAAGCTTATGTATACTTTTCTGGAAGCAGCAAACTCAGTTGAAATACATCCAATACTTCTCTAGAAAAGCGCGTTTTCAAATCTTCGCCGATTTTATCCAACAGAGGAATCTATATTGAGACCCTGTAAAATTATTTGCAAGTTTTCACTCAGAAATTTTTGCGTTTTGTTTCTCGGCCGCAGATTCTTGGTTTTTTTCGTCAACTTTCAGTTCTGCCGCTATTTTCTTCGTGTCTGAATAAATGTATCGAAAATGTTTCTGAGCATTTTGTCTTCGATTCCGGAACGTTACAAACAGCGTAACTATTAAATTTGATATATTTGCTAGATCGATCGATTCTTTCTGAAGAATCACGCTGAGTGAATGAGTTAGAGGTAGAATATCATATAGGCGAAAAGTTCCAATTATAAATTGCAATTTGCACACGGCTGCGATTGCTTTTCCCGCTGTTTCCTTATTTTTCCAGTTACTAATTTTTGTCATAGCTTTGACGATCAACGACAATTTCGCGGCAAAATGGAGAACAGCATCTTGCGGTGAACCCATCTTGTTTCACATAACTGGATAAGTTCTTCGCAATTCAGGATTCAATTTTCCGTTTATTCAAGAACGATTTGTCCAAGGACAACTCCAGTGAGAGATAACTCTTCGTCAGTTTGGGTGCGTTCGCTGGGAGTCATAGGATACATAGTTACATCTTCTACTTCGGAGTCATCACAGCCATTATCTTCTACAGCATATTTTTTTGACAGCTCAGCAAGGCATCCAAAAATGTCATAAAATCTTCCCTTATGCAAGTTCAGCAGAAGTGAAATCGTTGTAACGAAGTATGAGGCTAACCTGCATTAGTCAAAACTTGTAAATGTCCCCCATTTACCCATGAGAAATCTGAATCTGCCACTGATCAGTAATGATTTTTGAAATAGCAAAAATTATTACATAAATTACTTAACCTATACCAACTGAAATTTTGTTTTTAAACAACTTATTGCGTATGATTTAGTTTTGATTTTTGAAAGTTTTTGAAAGTCGGAGTTATTTATTTTAAAAAGATATTTTTATCCAATTAAATTATATTCAATAACAAGTTTTAATTACTTTATATCCAATACGAAGTTATCATTACTATACGTAACATTAGTTAAGCATTTAATGGAATTACATACAATTCCTTAAGCGTTTAATTACAAAATCCTTAATTACATTAAAATACCATTACTATTACTTTGCAAGTACATAACATTACCATTACCTAGCAAATACATTACATTACTATGCTTTAGTTAGCGGTATAATTATGGTTTAGTATTAAACAGCATTAAATGCCACAAATTTTAAATTAATTTGTACTTAATTACATTACATTACCATTACTATTCATTACACTGGTGATAGAAATATTTAATTAAATTAAATTAAAATGCATGCATTAAATTAAAATACGTAATATCGTAATACGTAAATATATCAAGTACAATACCCTAAATTACATTACAATACCATTATTTTATATTATTCTACCAGTACCAACGCAATTTTGATTTAAATAGCTTATTATGAATGATTCAGTTTGAATTTTTGAAAAGTCGAAAGCAAAATTACTTACTATTACAATAATTATTTTTCTGGATTATTTTTTATATAGTATAAATAGTTTTTTAAAATTACATTTTATGCAATACAAATTTTAATTACTTTATATTCAAATGCATCATATTAACAATACTGTTCGTAATGTTGATGATTTAAGTATTTAATTGACATACCTACCATTCATTAAAGTATTAATTACAATACAGTTAATTACATTAAATTACCATTACCATTACTTTGAAGGTACACAACATTACTATGCATTACATTGGTGGTATACAAATTTAATAAAATTAAATTGAAATACATAACATTATTTTAAAATATCAATTACAGTACCCTAAATTAAATTACAAAACCATTATTTTATGTTACTTTAAAAGCACCAACGCATTTTCGATTTAAACAGCTTATTTTATATGATTCAGTTTGAATTTTTGTAAAGCCAAATTCAAAACAACTTAATACTACAAGCATTATTTTTTGGATTACAAAAGATTATTTCTAATTCATAAACTCACATATTCTTACGTTACAGTATTTGAGAGTATTGTAGAGATTTATTTTTATTAATAGATATTTTTATACTCTCGCAACAATGTTGCTAACGAGAGTATTATAGTTTTGTTCACATAACGGTTGTTTGTAAGTCCTAAAACTAAAAGAGTCAGATATAGGGTTAAATATACCAAAGTGATCAGGGTGACGAGTAGAGTTGAAATCCGGATGTCTGTCTGTCCGTCCATCCGCCTGTCCGTCCGTCTGTCCATCCGTCTGCCCGTCCGTCTGTCCGTCCGTGCAAGCTGTAACTTGAATAAAAATTGAGATGTCATGATGAAACTTGGTGGACGTATTTCCTGGCTCCATAAGAAGGTTAAGTTCGAAGATGGGCAAAATCGGCCCACTGGCACGCCCACAAAATGGCGGAAACCGAAAACCTATAAAGTGTCATAACTAAGCCATAAATAAAGATATAAAAGTGAAATTTGGCACAAAGGATCGCATTAGGGAGGGGCATATGTGGACGTAATTTTTTTGGAAAAGTGGGCGTGGCCCCGCCCCCTACTAAGTTTTTTGTACATATCTCGGAAACTACTATAGCTATGTCAACCAAAGTCTACAAAGTCGTTTTCTTCAGGCATTTCCATATACAGTTCAAAAATGGAAGAAATCGGATAATAACCACGCCCACCTCCCATACAAAGGTTATGTTCAAAATCACTAAAAGTGCGTTAACCGACTAACAAAAAACGTCAGAAACACTAAATTTTAAGGAAGAAGTGGCAGAAGGAAGCTGCACCCAGGCTTTTTTTAAAAATTGAAAATGGGCGTGGCGCCGCCCACTTCTGGACCAAGAACCATATCTCAGGAGCTACTAGACCGATTTCAATGAAATTCGGTATATAATATTTTCTTAACACCCAGATGACATGTACGAAATATGGGTGAAATCGGTTCACAACCACGCCTTCTTCCAATATAAAGCTATTTTGAATTCCATCTGATGCCTTCTCTGTATAATACGAGTATAAACATTAGGAACCAATGATGATAGCGGAATAAAACTTTACAAAAATACGGTATTTGAAAAATATGTAAATGACGTATTATGAAATCTCGATTATCACTTTACCATGCGAGAGTATAAAATGTTCGGTGACACCCGAACTTAGCCCTTCCTTACTTGTTTTCAATTACATTTTATGCAATTAAATTTTAATTACATTGTATTTAAATACATTTAATTACCAGTACAATGCATTACACTCTTGAAAATATTTAGTTAGCGTATATAACATTAATTAAAATATTTTTAATTACATTACGTTACCATTATTTCGCCAGTACGAATGCAATTTCCTTTCTAAACGGCTTATTGTGTATAGCTTCTGTTTTCATTTTTGAAATACCAAAAATAACTACTCCCATTACATTGCTTATAATCTTACGTTACGGTATTCGAGAGTATTGCAAAGATTTATTTATATTAATAGATATCTTTTTCAATTACATTTTATTTAATTACTAAGCATTACACTGTTGTTAGTACTCTTAATTACATTACCATTACTTAGCCAATACAAATATAATTTCTTTTCTAAACAGCTTTTTGCTTATGGTTTAGTTTTAATTTTTGAATTACCAAAAATAATTACTGCCATTACATAATTTAAATACCCGCCAATAATTACTAATTTATTGCTTACAATCTCATTCATAAACTTTCAGCGACTTCAAACCGAAAACCTCATCAAGGTATGGCGCCGCCGATACAGCTGCCAACACACCGACTGGTAGCGTCAACACGCCCACCACAGCCAGAGCTAGCAATATCAATAATAATGCAGAGCGTACACCGTCCACCATGTATGTGTTGCATGGACGTGAACACATTGAATGTGAGTAGAAAACACTTTTTAAAAATTGTTTTTTTGGTTTGAAAATGGAAAGCTTAACCTCCAAAAGAGATTTTTTTTTGCAAAATGGTAATCATAAACTCTAAAAAAGATCACAGGTTAAAAAATAAAATTGTTGTTGCTTTTTTAAGTCTCCACGGCACAACTAGAATTGCGAGTCAGGCGTTTTGCAAAACAAATTTCCGTTTGTAGTCGCAAATAAATCTTTCTGAATGGCATTTCAGGCAACAGCAACAAAAGCAAAAACAAGCAGCGGTCAAATGCGGCAGTGAGTTGTTCGAAGCGATTGCGCATTTTACTAACCTATTACTTTCTTAATCCGTTTGACTTAATATTTCTGATGCCCGTGTTTGCCGTAGTGCGCAGCGTTGTTGCAAAGCAACAATAACAACAATTAGTACGAATGCGATGCCAACTGTCAGTGGACTAAACTCGTTGATAGGATGAAACAACGTTTTAGTTGTTGTTGTTGTTGTTCATGATTTTTTTGATTTCTTTTGCAAGCATTCATACACTGGTTGCTTCAACGGCAGCAAAAATATGGTCCGGCGCAGCAGTGACACGGCTGCCGATCCGTAAATCCTAGCAATTTCGGTTGACGCGTGCAATATTTTCACAAGCTTTTATTTTATTTGAAAGTTTAGTACTTTTTTTTTATTTAATTTTTCTTTTTTGAATTTTTATTTTATTTTTGTTTTTAACTTTAGTTAACTTTTCTTTGGATTTTTTGTTTTGAAATTTGATTTTTATGTTTTTTTGCAAATTTTTTATTTATTGTTTTTTTTTTGTTTTTGAAATTTGATTTGCTGCCATTGTTTTTGCTTTGAAAAAGTTTAACCGCTCTCCATTTACGGACCGGACAGTGTCTGCTCATATGCATGGGTATGTGCATGTATGTGTTTGTGCGCGTGATATATTTAAATGGAAAATATGATGGCGTTGCTCAACTAATTTACCATTCGACTGCCGCGACTCGCTCTACATTGTTGTTGTTGCTCTTGCCTCTTCTATTTGTAGTTTCGTGGCACAGTCTGCACAGTCACTGCTGTTGTTGTGGATTAAAAACGTTTGCAAAAAACGGCGCGTTCTGAATGAAATAAAGCCAAATAGAGCCGTAAATCCACTAGTCGTTTTTAATTAAAATGAAAGCTTATAACATAAAACCGGCTACTTCATATTGCGCGCTATTTTTGTTGTGTTTTCTATTTGTAGTTTTTCCATTTAGTACAAACGAGTGGTAACATTGCGCTCGCCATTTTAAGCGAAATTTTGGAATGGCTGAATCAACTACGGAGCCATAGAGGCCATTAAGCGCCTAAAAGTGCGCTAACGAAGTGTGTTCTTGTCTGTGTGTGTGTTTGTGAGGTTGGAGGTGAAACTCACCTCAGTTTGTATTCGGGTAGTTAGTCACGTAAGAAATTAAGTTTTTCACTGACTTCAGGATCTTTTTTGTTTGTGGATATGTATGCGTGTTTGCTTTTTTGCTTGTAGGCGCGTCTAACTATATCTCATTTGTATTCGTACAGTCTCTTCTAGACTGCAGTTAGGATCCGAGTAATACAAAATAAAAAGCCAAAACAAATATAATTTTGTGATGTTATCCTTATTAGATTATTACAAGAGGCATTGCAGCGCGCCTTTAGGCCTATTGTGCCCTTACTCGGTCTCATCAGCATTAAACTAGTTTGGGTAATTCAGTTGAGGTTATTTCAGAACAATATTTGAAGTTATAAAATATTTATTTTCAATTGTTAGGCAGCCACATTGAAGTTTGAGGAATGCACTGCGGCCTGCGGTCTTTTGTGCGCTCTCCTGGTAGTACAACGTTTCGTTTATCGAATCAAAAAAGATCTTATTGGACTAAATACCATACCTTTTTTTGGCCAGGAGCTTGGCTAGCTCATTTCCATTGATGCTTCGATGACCCGAGTTCCAAGCTGGTAAGATGTTATTTTTAGTCGCAACCCTATTAAGCATTCTTAGGCAATCCGTCGCAATTGTTGATTTGATTTCAACGGACGAGGTTGCGTGAAGTGACCTTTGGCTATCTCTGGGAATGGCAAAACGTTCCCTGTTTTCTCTAAAATAATGAATGATGAGTCCCAAAATGGGTGATGATGTTGTGCATAGTATGAACAGTGATTGATTACTTGATTAGGTTGACCATATGTTGAGCGAAGTGCGCGAAACACAATTTGTTGCTTTTGTCCCAAAAGAACTGTGCCGGCTTGTCAACCAAGAATGAATTAAACGAATTTTTGTTACTCCGTTCTGAAGTGAATCATATTGCTTTTTCTGAGGGCGTTCTGCATCGACCGAAACAAATAGTAGTCACAAGGGCCAAGCTCTAGGCTATAAGCTCAGCCACTGTTTTCCAAATAAACCCTACTGCAACATGTGGCCCAGTGTTGTCAAGTTAAAAATATTGCTTTGTGTCTTTGAGTGACTTATACAGTAGGGTCTTTATTCGTCGAGAGAGGACGACGAAGCAGCCTGAAGGAGCACCTGTTGGCAAGAGTTATTTTGCGTGGTTCCTTGTTTGTATTAGTTCCCACACAGTGCCACATGATTAATGATAATTGATACATAAATATTATCGATAAATAAGCCAATGTCTAGTAGGAACGAGTTCATTTTTGTGTAACGCCGTATGCCGACTTTGAGCTCAATCTTCTTTCTGATCTTTGTGATTCCGTTTGGGGAGTGAAATATAACCACAAAACGAAACACTTAATTGTTGTACTTTTATCTTCTGAAGGCTTCCTCTTCGCCTTAACCATTTGCAATTAGCTCCTGAAAGAGAAAAGTGATACGCAAAGGGGAAACAACTTTTCTGCTTAATTAGAAGAAGAGTTTGGCGCAGAAAGAACTTATCTCTTCATCCTATCCATTTGACAGTTTTGCTTAAAGATACAGCGTACATTAGCAACTAGCGAAAATTTTAAAGCCCGCAAAAGTTCAAAATCTTTGCCATTCTATCATTTTCTGTTTCGAAGGTAAAGTGGTCAGTCAAAAACGGTTTTTGCTTTGACCAAATGTTTCCACTCACACGTTATCTAAAGTGTAACTGGTCATCATCATCATTATTGGCCATTAGTTGGACACCGAATTCGGTAGTGGCACGATGGTGGCAGTGAAGATTGAATGCGTTTCCTGGAATGTGAAAGGATATGTAGGTGGTTACATGAGCTCGGTAGAAAGTAGTAGCAACTTAAAATCAGGTAGGAGAATCAGTTTTATTTTAAACTAGTTGTGCAGATGAGAACTAGTTCGACTTTGAGTGATACAGTTTTTTTTCACAGACAATTATTCAAATGTAGCTAGCGTAATTGTTGTTTAGTTGTTGTTCATATTTTATTTTTATAATTCGCTTCATGAATTCATATAATTCATAAAATTAATTCTCTAAATACTTCATTTCTAAAATTAAAACTACTTAAGGTATGTGTCTTGGCTAACATAAGCCTAAATGTGGGCAGCGATTTTTCGTTTTACTATGAGGAAGCTATAGTATCCTTTATAGGAGCACTTCTTATAGCTTAGAAGGGTACGAAAAGATCTCTAGCTTGATTTTGATAGGTCTGTTTATATTGCAGTTATATGCCATATTGGTCCGATCTGAGCAATTTGCATAGATACCTTGAGCAATAGTCTATGCTACATTACATGAAGATAATTTGTCAAATGAAAAGTTTTCCATAAACGAGCTTGATTTTCATTGGTCTGTTTGTATGGAATCTATCACTTATAGAGTTTTGACTAAGCTGCTTCGAGAAATGAGCAATTTCTCGGGTAGGCAAGGACTTGTTTAAGAGTTCAGATCGAAATTGGAGTTCTAGTACGCGGTCAAACCTCAATTATATTTTTTACCTTTTATCTCACACTTACATTTTCTCATCTCACTTTGGCTCCAGTCGTTTTCGAATATCCGATACCAGTGATTTTAATTATTCTATATTTCGTATTCGCTGTACTCAGAGGGCACGAGAGAAGAAGTTAAAAACGCATGTTAAGAACAGCTTGAACTATTTTTGATTTTAAGCTTGTTTTCCTACATTTTGCAGATTAATTCTGAAAAACTACTCATTTTATTCTAAAGCTATTGCAAATCTGTAATAATATAACTTTAATTTGTTGCAGTTATTAAATTACCATAAACTTTTTTCGAAGGTTATTGTCTAAGCTATCGAAAACATGCCATACGTAAATGACAAAATATAGCAGATTTTCGAACCAACTTAGATTTGGGTTCTCTTCTTTTGGGTTGCTTTGCTCTAAAAAGCGACTAAGATATATAAAATGGATGCTTGAGAAAAATGTTGCTGCAGATATTCCACATCCAGTGCCTTAGTTTGGCATATCACTGACAATGTCGCCATCGACATCGAATCACTCTGCTTGTTCAGTGAACGCCTGTGTTCCCATTGGCTTAAATCGGCATAAGTCGTGTTGTTGCGGCCAATTTCCTGCCCTCAGATATACGTTTGATTTCCTTCTGCTGCTGCATGAAAACCTGGTGTTCTTCAGGTGGTGTATCTGTTTGTTTCACGCCTGGTTTTTTGCCACCGTTAGAGGACTGTTTCAAATTTGTTTTCGATGCTGTAGTTTTGCCTTTTCCCTTACTTTTGGCTTTATCCTTTGTAGAGTTATTGGATTTGAATGGATGTTTGCCCGAATCCATGCCACTAGCAATATCAACATCATCATCGTTTTCGTATTCACTTTCGCTAATATCATAACTGGTTGCTTTTCCAGCTTCAGTGAAGTACATGCAACGTTTGAGCCGCTACTTTTACAATGTTTCTTACTTTTCGACGAATGCCAGGCTTAATCGCTTGTCGTATCAGCGCTATCAACGCCTTCGAGATTTTCAGAAGCCTCTGAGTTCACCTCCGACTCAGAGTAGTCTCCATTGTCACTTTTTTTCTTTTTCGACTTCGAACGATCTTCCTCCTCTTTCTCTAAGTCACTGTCTTTTACAATGAAGCGACGATTTTTGCAACGCTAAGGAATCGCACGACGAGCGGCCTTACGTTGTTTTTTATTTTCTTGCTTTGTCGTCAAAATACCTCAAATCACGAATCTCTATTATTAGAAACGAAAATGGATGTTCTCTTACTTCTGCTTCATCATCGTCGAATGAAGAGGTTTTAGAATCATCGTTGGACGCTTTTTACTTCTTGGAGATAATATCGAATGTGGTCAATTTGCGTGACTTCGTTTTGATAGAACTCAATAGCTCCATTTGTTGCTATGAGTCTCAGAGAATCTGGGTTCTTAAGAGAACACGTATCTGAAAACTCGGATATGCTCACATATTTTGACTTCATACTGGAGTACTTGGATCGCCAAACCGAACTCAGGCGGCTCCTTCTCTATCCATATACCGGCGTTCAGTTGTGGGTGGGAAGAAGTCGTTGGAGGAGAGAGGCAATGAACTTTTTTACGGATGGGTCAATGCTTGGGGGGAAGGTTGATGGAGAGGTTCACTGCCAGGAGCGATAGAGAGCTTCAGACTTCCTGTCTATTGCAGAGTCTTCCAATTCGAGCTGGCAGTTTGGGAGTGCAGCATACTTCAGAGCAGTGACCATCCACTCAGATAGCAAAGCGGCGATACCTGCCTTGAACTCATTAACAGTGCATTTAGAATTGTTTGGGCACGCTAGCACTGCTATCGATAGAAAGGGAGGGGGTTGGGGCTCCCGTATCCTCTTGTGTTCTACTACTAGATAGCTGGGCTTCGTGGAAACTTGGCCAGAGCTGGGTCACCATCTGTACATGCGCTGTCGCAAAAGTCTTTTGGCCAAAGATCGATCGCTAGCCTAGCCTATCCTTAGTTGTGGGGCTTTTAACAGGCCATTGGCTTATTGGCGTCCAAACTGTAAGGTTGGGTATCTTACCATACGCCATCTGCAGAAGCTGTATGGGACACGCTTTACATTACATCGAAAAATTTTCCTTCTAGATTTGAGATCACCAAACTGGACTTCAAAAATGTGGCTGTGTTGGCTTTCGAGCTCCATATTGCGCCTTAAATGTTCACAGATAGCATTATCGTTCACTTCATCTGAAACCTTGTCGACTTTGGCATTGCTTCCCTACACGTTAGAAGCTAACTAGTCTATGACTTTATGGGTTTTTCATGCGGGGTTGCCACTATTATAGAACCTTGCTACTTATATTGCACTACATGCACACTTGCAAATAATCCCCACTTCTGAAGCGACATTCACCGACACCGAGTATCAGACAGTGATATAAATTTCAATTTTGAATGCCATCAATCTGTGATTTTTGCACTTTGCAGCAATTTGTGGCCATCCATTTATCTTTTCGGACTTGCTTGCTTGCAAGTAGCCACGTTGCTGTTGGGGAGCAATGCGTGCGAGAGCGTTTAATAGCAAGCACAGACACATTTTCGCACATACAACATACTCTCAAACACATTTTCTCTCACACACACAGTATCTCACACATTACTCCGGTGAATTGGCTGGCTAGCTGTCACATGTTGGCCTGACCACTGGTCCATTGGCAGAATTCTCCATTACATATAGTCATTTAATTTGGTGTGTACGATGATTATGCTTTTGTCATTGTTGTTGTTGTTGTTATTGTTGTTGTTGCTGGTATTGTTGCAGCATGTGTCTTCTACTCGCATGGAAACTAATCTGAATTTATGCGACAGCATAAATATGAAGTATCAGACGATGCGTTGCAATTTCTCATATTTAAAAATTGATGTGACGGCCCGCTGGTGGTGCGGGGCACTCCCTCATTTCCGACGTTTGGGGACCTGGTCAACTGCTCTGCATAAAAAAATCTAAAAAAAAGAAATGTTTGTGCTTGCAGCAAAAACTTCGCAGACAGACCAACTGACGACGTTCGAAGCTCGAACAGCCGGCTGTGTAGCTTTAAAAATATACACACTCACATATACAGTTACACATACAGACACATAGCGTTCTACATATTCGTGTGTCTGGCGTTTTAGCCTAACTTATGGCAAATACTTGTAGATATTGAACGATTTCGTTTCGCTTTAGACACGATTTTTTTTTGCTGTTCCTGCTTCCTATTGTTGTTGTTGTTGGTTTATGCTGCTTCTTTGGTTATAAATCGCAATGGAATGCTCATAATTTATGGTTAAATGGAATTTCGGGCGGAGTTGTTTGCGTGCGATATTGCGAAATGCGGTAGTTGTGCGCCAGAAATGGGTGTGGCAAGCACAAAATGTACCTACATACATTCGTACATATGTATGTCGATTGATGCTGTGGCATGCAACGTCTGATAAGATATTATAGCAGGCATGTAATGTGGATTTTTTACTTTTACTTGGCTAAAATTGCCACAAATATTTTTTATGTGCAATTCTTTGGTTCAATGTCTTCATGTACAAACATACATACATATATATCTAATATGTATATTCACAAATCCCCAACCAACAAATTCAACTGTCTGCACTTGTGGCCAGCGTCAATGCTGCTTTGGCTATAAATAATATGGCACAAATGATTTTTATCGTTTTCTACAATTTAATAATACTTTGGAGGTTAGCATGAAATGGCCAAATTTGCGGAAGTGTTTTAAGGCGCTTAATGGCTATATAATATTGTGAGCGATTTTCGTGGCGGATTGTAGACATTTTGTGGCAAAGTTCAAAGAGAAAATATTAATAAACTTTAAAAAGGGTATTCTGCTCTAGAAATTAAAAAAAAAATTTAGTTTTCTATTTTTCTATATGGATAGTTAGACTCTTCAAGAATTTCTCTCTAAAATAATTTTTGAAAACTCCAAAATATTTTAAAATTTTTAAATGAGCTTTTCTCCAAAGTAGCACGGTGCGGTCCTCCTCATACCTCCGATTCTAATGAGTTTCTGCTTTCTTACCGAATTGTAACGAAAGCTTCAAAGAATCCTAACTTTGAAATAAAGTGCGATCCATTTTGAGGTTTCCTACTTTTTTAAAGAAAAACACAGAAACTTCAATTTTAATGGGGAATGTTTATTATCATTCGAAAGAATATTCCTTGGCATTTACTTTTTGGAACTTATCTCTTTGAAATTTTGGCCGCGGCTCACAGTGGGCGATTGGGCCTCGTTAGCGGCATTTAATTAATAACTTCTAAACGAAAAAAGATATCTTCAGACGGTTTTTTTTCACAGCTCAGAAAAAAGTCATAGAATTTTTTAAGAAAAAAAAATTTTGTTTAAATTTATTTTTTTATTTTTAAATTTTTTAAAATTTTTTTTTATTTTTTTTTAATTTCAAAAATTTTTTTTTACCTTCAATAAACAAATTTTATAAATCACAATTATCTTCGGAATCTTCAGAATCAGAATCAGGCATATCTAGATGCTTCATTAAAAGCAAGCTCTTAACATCATCATCCATAATAATATTTTTTGCAGTCGAAATTGAAGACTCATTTGACAATGAAGATATCAAAGGGTCAGACGAGACTAATAAAGAATTTATGATATCTTTCACTGTATTTTTTCTGGAATTTTTTCTTGTATTGCTCTCGCGTATGTTTCGATAGTCCTTGTTCCTGGCTTCAAGAGCTTTTTCGGACATCATACCAATCGGAAGGGAAAAATGGTTTATTATATCTACTCCATGAATTATTTTATATTTTGGCCGTGGCTACGTCTCAGATAGTGTATCTGCTGAGTCCAATTTTCGATAACTCGTTCGAGCATTTCTGCAATGACACGCGTCAGGCCTGAATCGAAGCGGAATTGTCCACATAGACTTTAGGCTTTATACAAGTATATTCTCATAGGAAAAAGTCTAACAGCGTTATTAAACCATTTTGGTGACCAATCTTAAAGCCTTCAATGCTTGGAAATCGCGCTGGCAGCGCTGCATCGACGTAGAAGGAGCCTGTTTTGAAAGTTTTTAAAGAATTGTAACGTTAGGTTCAATAAATTTTTTTTTAAAACTATTTAGTCCTATTACTTTCCGAACAAGCTCTGTATTTCAATC
This sequence comes from Bactrocera tryoni, assembly GCF_016617805.1. Taxonomy (NCBI): domain Eukaryota; kingdom Metazoa; phylum Arthropoda; class Insecta; order Diptera; family Tephritidae; genus Bactrocera; species Bactrocera tryoni. The sequence continues at coordinate 74,624,191 of NC_052500.1, forward strand.
TTCCAAATTTGAAGTATTGAAAGTGAGTAGGTACGAGGGATGATAATCTGGCAGATGTGATTTTGTTAAATATTTCTGCTATTAAGTTTCTTAACGTGGTCGAACTCGATTATTTCGTCTTATAAACTTGTATGCGGTGCATTTCAAACCACCTAGAAGAGCACGTTGCCTATAACGTACCTCAATAAATTGTTTAATGACATAATTTGTTCAAATGAACACATTAACCTCGTCTAGACGTGAGTAAATACAAATTTCGAAATCAAATCAATTTTACAAAATTCATATTAGAAATTAAATCGTGTGAAAAATACAATTGCACCTACAATTTCTTACTCCCCACAACTACCAAGAGGCGAGACAACAACAAAGCACACTTCGTTCTTCGAATATTTCATGTAATACATGCCGCTCATCAGTGTGCGCTGAGCGCGCGCCTCCATAAAAGGGCGGTTGGAGGTGGCATTTTCAATTGCCAATTAGGCGCTGGGTTCAATATTGGCAGCGGCAATGATAAAATAACAACAACAACGACAACAACTGGAGCGAAAATGTCCTTTCGGTTGAGGTTGAGGCATAAAGTTGTTTGAAGCGGCAGGAAATACAGAAAATGCCGAAAAAGACGAAAAAGGAAAAATGTTAAAAATTTCAATTAAATCTGACAGTGAAGAGTGAGAGAGGCGGACAAGCACACCGAGCGCGCTGAGCAATTGAAATTTGGTGCGGTAGTGGTGGTAGTAAAGGTGGACAAGATAAGAGTTTGTTGGATGGAAAAGGTTGAGATTATCCGTCACTTGAGTGCTGCTTTTATTCGATTAAAGCCCGCTTGCTTTTGTTGTTGTTCTTTTCAGGCACGCCTAAGTGATAATCAGGTTTTTCTTAGCAATTTAGTATTTATCGGCGTTGTTGTTGTTATTATTGGCGTTTTCAATTAGGCAGACGAAGCTTCTATTGATTGCCTGAAATTTTGTCGCATCGGCACGGCGTCGGTGTCTTTGAAGCTTTTGTGTTGTTTGTGTTCTTCGTTTGAATAATTGAAAGTGTAGAGTGAGCGATAGAGCATTAAAATATTATTGAACAATGCTTGTTAGGTTGGTTTGTTTTAAGTTAGGTTAGTTTACTTTAGTGCGGTTATAATTGTTTCGTAACAATCACAGAGGCGACGTTAAATCTTTGCTGGATGATTGTCAACTCTGAGCTGAGGTCTTCCTCTTGACTGCTTAGAGAACCGGTACAGTTTTAGAAACTTTAAATATATTTTTCACTAAAAATATTTGTCACTTCAACCGGATGACGGTCTTGGCCGCATCGGTGAGCTTTCGCCAGTCGTTTCTGCATTGCGTACCATAGTGCTAGGTACTTTAGTTTCGCCAAGTCGGGTCATTTGGGCCGTCCCTTTCTTCGTCAGCCACCGGAGAACACCGATTCGTATATTTTGAGAGTTGGAGAGTTTTATTCTTTTTCGCCCTTCGGTCATGCTTAGCGGACTAAAAATCTTTTGGAGAACCTTTCCCTAACTCTTCGAAAGAATGCTCAACTCTGTTCATAATGGTCCATAATTTCGCACCATATAAAAGGGCAAATGTTATGAGTCACTTATAGAGCATTACTTTGGTATTGCGAGAGAGGGTTTTACTTTTTAACTGCCAGCTGAGTCCATGTCAGGCTAGCAAAAGTATATCTTTGATTTATTTCGTTGTGCTGGATCTCTGATAGATGAAGTCTTTCACCTCCAGTCTCAAGTTTTTCTGAAGCCCAAATGAAGGAGATTTTACACCGTCCTCCTTCGACATCATATCTGAAAACTTGGACCACTGCATCTCAGAGTCTATTCCTCGTGGATTTTCCTCTGCTTCCATACCAAAAAGAAATAAGTGTCTGCGACGAAGTCACAGAGGCATAGTGAGCTTTTTCCAGGTAGGGTCGAACTTCCGTACTTCCATACCGAAATAGGAAGGAGGGTGAAGTCGCTCCGTATTGCTCCAAAAGGCTGATGAGCTCGCAAAAGTCCGCACTATCACTTTGCTTATATCGGAGTGAGAACGAGTTTGATCTCCATTGTTCTAAGCGTGAGCTTAACAAGTTTTCATCCATAACCATTTCCTGTGTGACTGAAAAATGCTTATGGCCTAGAAAATCATCTTGGCGCCGTCGTAAGTATTCTTACTGGACACTGAGGTTCAAACATTTCATTACTTTCGGCGAACCAGGAGAGATATCCGATATTAAGCATCTCAAGAAATTTGTGATATTCTCAAAGCGTTTTGTTGACTTATGGCGATCGTTATTTTCATTATATAGGAGTTTTAGCTATTACAATGGTCCGACGTTCTAAACTGTCCAAGTGAGAGCCATGATACCATATAAAATAACCTAAATCTAATCTTATATTCTAAATCTGCTGGAAACTATCTAGTCAGCTCTAATGCTGATGAGATTTGTAGAGAAAGGTCCAGAAATTGCGGACGTCGTAAAACTTCATGGAAAAGTATGGTAGAAGTCGACTTGAAAGACTATCATACTAATTGGAATATCGTAAAAAGACGGAACTACTTTAACGGTTCAATTTCGATGTTACGCTTCAACCGGAATCAAAGGAAATACTATATATCGGTATATGTCGGTCCTTGAAAGCCATCTTATCTACACAAGACCTAACATAATACTTCCTTCCTAAGTATTTTTATGATCAAATGCCTTTCCTTATTGGTTCTACTCTTTCTTCCTTCCATGTTCTACTCTTGAAAAGTGACATTTTATGGCTGAGTGACAATCCAATGTCTTTTAAAAATAACTGTCACTCACTTTGAAACCCAACTAAATATACAGTTATAACTAATAAAAAAATACATACATGCAAAAGTAAAAGCAATTAAGTGTTTGATGACAGTTCAGGGAAATTCGATTAAGGCAGCCATTGCCAATCCATTGCACGCTGCACAAAACTTTTCAAAGGCGAATTGCTTACCAACTTGCATTTTCCTTTACTTGATACCATTCTTTATTCACTCCTCTTTGGTCTACAAACTGCATGTGATTGTCATTTAAATAAGTATCACTGTCATTGAATGAAGTAATTGAATGACAAATAAATAAACGAAAAATCGAAACTTAATAAATAATAACAAAGGAAATTATTAAATGAAAAGCGACAGCCAAGCAAGAAAACCCACCAAAACGGAGATGGCGAAAGAATTTCGAGGAAAAAGTTGCTCTACGAGAGTATAAGCGAAAGCGGAAGAGAGTGCGATATGGAGGAGATAAGCGAAATATTAAATTTTTCAATTTTATTATTCAAGCGAACTTTAGAGGGGTACTTTTGTTAGTATGAATAAATGAAAAACACTATATTAATCTCTAGATATTATTTTCTTAAAATATAAATTTTTATATTTGTTTTTAATAAATTGTTAATTTTGAGAGATTTTAAGACCGATATTTTAAATAGAATTCCTTTAAAAAGTCATTTTGTACAAAATATTCCAATAAACCTGCTCTGGGGGCTTGTAATATCAATATTTCGTTCGAGCGGTACAAACATCGCTTGGAATTCTTAACTGATTTATGGGAAAAATTTTATAATATGATGAACACTAAATAAAAAACTCGTCTTTGGAAATAAAAAAAACTTTTCTATAAAAGAATTTGATTTTGATCGGTCAATAAGTACCGAATCAATATGCTTTTGTTGTCTGATCTGAATTTTTTTTCAGAAACTGTAGGTTTTCCTTGGTCCATTATTGATGCCTCATTTCGTAAAGTTATTTTGTCAAATAAAAAAGTTTTACATTCCAACACTTGATTTTGACCGATCAGTTTGTATAACAGCTATATCCAGGTCATCTTAAAAATATATACACTCCAGATTCTTTGGAAATCTGTGCTCATATCTTATACAAATTGAAAAAATTTGCTTCATTTTGATCCAATGACATCACACACGAACACACACTACAATCCTCAGCACACTTCTTAGTCTGAGGATAACCGCTAAGGCCGTTATAATAACACTGCAACTTCTTGCAAAACCGCAAAAAATTCATTTCTATTTGAAATGTTGCTAAATAAGTTGTCAACAACAGTGGCATTTTGTAAATAACAATAACCACTCAACAGGCAACAGTAGCCGGTGTAGTGTCAGCACTTTATTATGGCAATCAAATTCAATTCAGTGGCTTGTCAAATAGTCATCAATGACTATTGATGATGTTTGTCTACGAAAATAAAATTCAATTTTCCATACAATTGAATAATCCATTATCCATTTGATCAGAAACAGCAACCGAAAGCATTAAGTGTCGCTCAGAAACTTATGTATACGCGCACTCGGAGAAATATTAGCAAATAAATCAGGATGGAATACTACTTTTGTGTAACACGAAAGAAGAGCAGACTGGCAGCTGGCTAACCTAAAGGTATGCAAAGCGGAGCAGGAAAGGCAAGTAGTAAAGTACATACTCGTAAGTGTAGAAAAGAAACAGGGTTATAAAGCTTGGACATAATCATAAAAGTGGCACATAGGAGTGTTATTATCTTGCTAAGCTTGCCTTCCAAGATATAGACTTAACACGAAGATAATACTAGAAGCTGATCTATGTGATCTCATATGAACTTAAGTTCAATGGTGACTTGTTGGTGTTGTAAACTATTCAAATTGTCAACCAGTATTTCCGAGCTTTCCAGTATATTGCCTAAATTAATGCGGTTGTATAATGGGTCTAAATACTACCCAGAGGTTACAGAAGGTTAAGGGTATTAATAAAATTGTTCAAGAGTGTCTAAGCTTAAAAGTTCTAGAAGAGAAGTACATAGTTCGAATTTGTTAATTTTTTACAACCCCCAAGATAATAGAATGAATATAATGACGAGAAAAGTTAAGCCACCAACATGTTAGGACCCAAACCTTTCATTGCGGTTGGTCCCCATACCTTAAAGGAGCTGCTCCGCAAGCATGAAGGAGTAAGCACGAAGAAGTATTAGCTAGAATTCCAAGGCATGCACCATGCAAAGTTGCTAATGGGTGGTTACAACCTTAAAAGGTTTAAATATGTAATGAACCTTCCAAGGGACAAACTCAGGCTGCTTGTCCCTGTCTTCACTGGCCATTGGAAGCTCAGAAGCACTGAAACTCAGGAACATTTGCCAATTTACTGCACAATAGTCTGTAGGCGCAGGATAAAAGCCCTTGGTTCCATGTTTACATATTAGAATCACATCGCCTTAATAGCACCTAACAGTATATTGCAATTTTTCAATATGCTGGGGCTAGGTGAGTCGTTGTGACTTAGGAGAGGGCACAATATACCTTAGGTAGCGGTGGAATCCTTATTTATTTATCTAATCTAGATCCAAGCTGCCCCTATTGCATCACTAAATTAAAAAAAATTGAAAAATCTGTTCTGGTTGTTAAGCACAAACTTATTCCAAAGCTGACCTAGATTCATCTAAAGATAGCCCTAAATTCAACGACAGTCCAAAGACTTTGTAGTTTGAAAGGCTGTCAGACCTGTTTAAAGATTTGTTTTTGGTTCAAGTATTTCGATTTATCTTAAAGGTAACATGATGAGTAGAACTTCAGTACCTGGATTTCCACATAATTTGGTTCTAAATACTTGACCAGGTTCGGTATTCTGTAAATATAAGCTCCGGTGCTTTGATAATCCATATTATTTCAGACATATACTATTAACCAGGATTCCAGTAACTGACTATTCTAGTTTAGCTAGTTTCTAATATTTACTACTTTTTGTTGCTATTAAAGAAAATACCGGCGAGTCGGTGACTTCAAAATTTTCAAAATTCCCCAAGTATCTGATTATGTTTTAGAACTTCAAACAGACGTTCTAGAAATTCACTTTTCATAAAAGAACAAGAGGCGATGGCTTGCAGTTTGCCTAAGTTCCGGGAAAGGATATAGTTGATAGAATTTATTAGATTATCGTAGGACGTAAGCACTACTTAATAAATAGGGTTTCTTTAGAAGGTTATACAGCTGTTATTAATTCGAGTTGGTACTTCTCGAAAAGTATCGATTGTCCGAACTAGAAAATTGATTTCACATAGAGTCAATAGACTAATGGACTTGATTTTTGCGTTCGAAGATGAGTAGGAGTTATACTCAAGGTTGCTATTAAACATAGCACATTATGTAGATCTAAACTGGTTCCAAATTAACCACAAACTTGTCTTAAAAACGTTTGAAACTAGTACGGAACTAGTTATACAATCGAACTTCTTCCAAAGTGGGCTAGTTCTAGTCACTAGTTCACTAGTTCTAAATTATTCGTAGACTGGTTCCAAACTGGTTTAAAAGTCAAACTAGTCACATACTAGCACATCATCTAGTTCCAAACTGGTTCCAAAATAACCATAGACTAGTTTCAAATAAGTTTTAGACTAGTTCCAACCTAGTTATACAGTCGAACTTGTTTCAAAGTGGGCTCAAACTAATTTTGAATTATTCATAGACTATTTTCTAAATGGTGTCAAAGTCAAACTAGTCATAGACTAGTCCTAAACTAGATCTAAATTTTTTCTAAATTAGGTTCAAACTAGTTTTAAAGTCATAATAGCTCCAAAGCATTCTTAAAATTATTCTAAATCAGTTCTGGACGGGTTCCAGACTAGTTCTAAAGTCTAATACTGCCAAATCAGCCTTAAACTAGTTCTAAATGAGTTCTAGACTAGGTCCAAACTAGTTCCAAAGCCAAACTAGTACCAAATCATACTAAAACTTGTTCTAAATTAGTTGTAGACTAGTTACAAATCATTTATGAAGTTGAACTAGTTTCAAGTTAGTTTTAAACTAATTCTAAACTAAGTAGTTCCAAACTCTTTCTAAATTCAAACTCATTCTGAGATCTGCTCCAGCATGGTATGGAAAATATATATCTAGCTCCAAACAATCCTCAAACTAGTCTTCCAACCTACACTAAAACTAATTCCAGACTAGTTAAAAAAAGTATAGTTAGAAATTAAGTAGGTCAACGAGTTCTAAGAAAAGCGCGCTACCGATCATGAACGTCTGTATTTGTTTTTAAACTCCATACTGAGAGGCTCAAGTGCTCCCATAAATTCATTCATTACGAATACCGCTATTTGTAAAAACTTACGGTTTATCAGCATTAGTGCGTCAGGGGTGAGGGCAAACGACGTAAATAACGGTGTAGAGTGCGATAGCAGAAAACAAACAATAATTGCCGCGCGAACACGCATACCTACGCATGAGCACGGGACTTATACGCACATACCTACATGGAAACACATGTGACGCATAGACAATCGGACTACAACAATACTACTCGTAACAACAACAATGCGAGATAAAAACAGAAAAAGCAGAACAAATGAGCAGCAATTTCACGCGCTGAATTAACCAAGCAAAGCAAAGCTAATGCTAAGCATGCAGTGGGGCCGTGTGGGGGCAATTCATGGCAGTTCAAATGCTATCAAGGAGTTGGATGTGGCGTGGGTGGCGGAGCGCATTTCGATTGAACGCATTTGCGCTTTTTGCTGCCGCCGCTAATACCTCCCCAACAATACTACAAATGTACATTATTGCGCCGTGCTTTTGCTGTTGTTGTTATAGCACTTTTTTGCTTTTGCTGGAAGCAATTTATTGCCATTGAAGGATAGCGGAGCGCTTGTGGCATGCATGACGGTCGTGGACGCTTGCAGGCGACGGAAGTGTTAGCAGCAAGACAATGTCAGCATTTGCTATTGTTGCCTTTTTGTCGTTGCTGTTGTTGTTGTTGTTTTTGTTGTGGCTTTTGCCGTTGTTTACATTCACGTCTTTTAGTGTGCGCGATTTAGCATTCGCATTTGCCGTGGCTGCACTTCAAATCGCTGCATTTAACCGCACGCGATGCGACCCACAATAATGTTGATATTACCGTTGCTATTTGTTGCTTGTTGCTGTTGTTGCCATTTATTATTTGCCAAAGGCTGCAGCGATTAACACTGCTGCACTGTTGATATGGCGGTTGAAGGTTTTGCAAAGCGGAACGTGCGCAAAAGCCAATGCTTACAATGGAATGCAAGGTGGCTGACAAAGGCACATACTGCGGAACTGTTGCCAGTGATGGCAGTCCCGTGAAAAACAATATTGTCATAGAATTAAATAATAAGGCAAAATTTTAATAGTTTTAAGCTTTTTTTGGTATTGGCAAATGAAAATATTATGAATGTTTAAAAACTGAATACCTAATTTCGGGACTGTTTCGGTATTTTCGGGATTATTGAGTTTTCTGAGCTCTTTTCTACTAGCAATTTGTCTGAAAATATTATGAATGTTTAAAAAATGAATATTTAATTTCGGGACTGTTTCGGTATTTTCGGGATTATAGAGTTTTCTGAGCTCTTTTCTACTAGCGATTTGTCTGAAAATATTAAGAATGTTTAAAAACTAAATATATCTAATTTTGAGACTGTTTCGGGATTATCGGGATTATCGATTTTTCGCGATTTTTATAATTTCCTGCTTTGAATTGATTAATATAACTTTTTTGCAGCGTTGAAAAAATAAATTTTTGCTTCGCACTTCTTAAGATATATTTCGGGATCTAAAATATTACTATATTATGTACTATATACATATGTATGTATGTATGTATGTACGCCAATGTCTCAACAGCATATTATGTGATTCTTACAGATAATATTTTTCGTAATATTTTGTGTCGTTGATGTTGCAAAAACTTTCCGAATTTCGAGATTAAGATTTAAAAATTTTTCGGGATGCCTTAAATTTTAAAAATTTAGTACATACATACATATGTTTGTAGGTATTTTTGAAAAGAAATCGTAGAAAATAATTTTTGAGTATTTATAGTAATTGACATATCATTTATTAATTAATAATTACTCCGAAAAGTTTATGAAATATTCGGAATTATCTGTATTTACCCTTTTATATATTTGTTTACATTTCATACTTTTGAGAAAGAATTTTTTATATGCTTTTTTCCGAATTTTCGGAGTTTTTAAAAGTGGTAATTTCGAAATTTAAATATGAAAAATTTGCGGTATTATAAAAGAGTTCTGAATATCTCTGATTGCGCTATAAAAAAATTAACTTTTCCGAAATTTCGGAGTTACTTTCGTAGTTTACCAAATTACCGAAATTGTGATTTTAAAAAAGTTTCGGTATTCCTTAGTATATTCAATTGTTTTATATTATTTTTTTATTTCTTAAGACGGAGTATATGGAATAGTTTCTAACTAATTGTAGTTTTTGGCATGATTGAAATAAAAAATATTCATTGCGAAAATTCGATTAAAAATTCAGCTCATGTATCAGTACTTATACCAGAGAATGACTCATCATATGATTTTCAGAATTACTACTATTATCAGAGAACATATGCTACTCCTACTATCAGAGAACATATGCACATATGTATGTACAGTTGCGAGCATTGAAATAGTAGTGACTATTGACAAAAATAGTTTCGCTTTAAATTTTGTTTCTTTTATGGTATTGAAGTTGATTATTATTCTAGTTATATTCTCTGTAGTGTAACGGTCCTGTTATACACAACAATAAGTGCGAAATACCTACCGTTACTTTTTTACAGCTAATTATATTGTGATACCTGTTTTTATGAGCGAGCATTAAAATAGTAGTGAACGGTGAGCTGATTGGACACAGATTATTTTTACTAAAAAATATTTAATTTTATTAATCAAAAAGTAAGATTTTTTATTATTTTTTTTTTATTATCCAATGAAAAAAGCTAAAAAATATGACTGTGCATATTTTAGTGGGCCGCGGGAAGCACTGCAGTGAAGAGAAACGAAAATGGATTCAATCTCTCATAAACAGTGGTAAAACATACAAAGAAGTAGAAAGTCTGGTAGGGTGTTCAGCCACAATGATTCGCAACGCAATTATTTATAAAAAAAAAGATGAACAAAGGGGCGCAAGGCGGATTCTTTCTGCGAATTCTGTACGTAAAGTTGTAAGATGTGTTAAGACTCGGCCTACAATGTCGGCTGTGGAGGTTCGGAACGAACTGAACTTGCCCTGCGGTGTTCATACAGTCAGAAGACTTTTGCGTGTACATAATTTATATGCCCGCAGTCCTCGAAAAGTACCGCTACTAAAAAAAATCATGTAGCTCGACGTCTGAAATTCGCCAAAGAACACTTACCTTGGCCGATTGAGAAGTGGCGCAACATATTGTGGACTGACGAGTCGAAAGTGGTTTTATACGGCGGTAAAGGGTCCCGTCAGTATGTAAGACGCCCCCCTAATACAGAGTACGACCCCAGGTTTACCACAAAAACTTTGAAGCATGGCGGTTCGAGTATCATGGTTTGGGGCTGTTTTTCTTATAGAGGTGTAGGCCCAATTTACAAAATTACTAACATAATGGACCGATACGCATACGTGAATATATTGCAGAATATTATGATGCCATTTGCGGAAGAGGACATGCCGCTGAAATGGATATTTCAGCAGGATAATGACCCGAAACATACCAGTAGGGTGGCAAAGGAATGGTTTCGGGTCAATGGAATTGAGGTCATGGATTGGCCAGCTCAATCCCCTGACCTCAATCCCATTGAAAACCTTTGGGCAGACCTTAAGAAAGCCGTATGGAATGACAAACCCAAAAACAACAATGAGTTGTGGACCGTAGTGCAGCAAGCATGGCAGAACATACCACTTAAAAGATGCCAGAGTCTCGTAGATTCTATGAAGAGGCGTTGTATTGCAGTTATTAAAAATCATGGCCATGCTACCAAGTACTAATATCTCGTATAGACGGAACTTCCAAAAATCGTTCAGTTAAAAAAAAACCAAAATTTATTACTTTACTACTATTTGACTGCTCCCTTCAAATTTCATATATAAACACAACTTTGTGAATAAATATATCTTACACCCATTCAAATTAAAATATTTTTATTAATAATCGTAGCCAAGGAAATATGATAAACTTTTCCATTTCAATTGATGTTAAAATTGTTTGGAATTTTGCATAACTCACAGTTATGTAAAACTCTAACACCCACTACTATTTCACTGCTCGCAGCTATATGTATATCATATGACTAAGTTCATTCCGAAACGTTTACCGATATTTCGAAATTTGTACCGAATTTTCGGTATGTGATACTCGTATATGTATGTTTTCTGGTAACAGGAGTAATTCCGAAAATTCGTCTCGGAATAAAATTAAGTAATAAATTTTGCCAAATTTCAATGAATATTTCCAAATTAGGTTAACATTTCGGGATCCCGAAATTAAATTGACGCAATAACGAAACTTTTTTAAAGCGAATTGGATATGAAAAAGAGATGAAATTTTATCGAGGTAAATTTGTAGAAATTAAGCGCAACTATATTTCGGGATTCCGAAATAAAATTCTGCTTAATAACTATTTTTGTTTATAATAAATTTAGCATATTCGATTTTAGTAATTAATATCAAAAACTAGTTAAATATTTCTGGATCCCGAAATAAAATTCTACTCAGTAATTATTTTTGTATGTAATAAGTTTAGTATTTTCGATTTTGGTAATTGATATAAAAAATTTGTTCAACATTTCGGGATCCCGAAAAAAATTATACTTAATGATTTTATACTTTTTTTTGTTTATAATAAATTTAACATATTCAATTTTATTAATTATTATAGAAAATTAGGTCAACATTTCGGGGTCCCGAAAAGATAATTACGCAAAGTCGCCACTTAGTCAAAGCGAATTGGCGCGAAGGTTACTCTCCAATAAGAAAGTATTTTCTGACATCACTAATACGCACACTTTACTTACCAGATATGCTATAATATATATGTATATGTACATATGTACATACATACATATGAATGTACATACATCTAATGTGTTTATTTACACGCATACTATAAATGCGTGTGCGTGTGTGTATGCAAGTGCCACTGTTGTTAACTGCACTCAATTGCCACAACGATTTTAATTAATTATTTATTTGTGTTATTACAGAGTGTTACAATTGTGCGGCGCATTGAATTATTGATGAGCTGCAAAAGTGTGCAAAGTGATTGATGAAATGACACACACGCACACAAACAGACACATACAAGCCAATGACATGCCGATAAACCAACAGTGTAACACTTAAGCAGCCCCACATTCGGTTAAATCGGTAGACAGGGTGATTGAGTGCTAGATAGGCATGACGAGCGATAGATAGACAAACGGACGCACAGACAGGCAGCTAGACCTCACAGTGCACTATTGGGTGCAAAAATGTCGATGGCTGGGGTGTGGAACATAAATCCGTAATTTCGACACACATATATGCACATATGTACAACAAACGTGTGCCGCCACCTACACTTATCCCTAACGGGTTGTGCAGTCAATCGGCGTTGCATCAACAAGTGCATATATCTTCATATGTCTGTGTGTACGAGTATGTGTGTTTGTTTGATGATACAATCTGTGCATGTTTATTGTGACAACAAAAGGTAGCTGACGACATCAGTCGCTTTGATTGCTTTTTAATATTTTAATAAGATAATTTTTTCCACGGCATTCCATATTGGTTTTCAGCAAATTTTTTCTCGCAACTTTTTTTTCCGTTTTGAGCGCTGAAATGTATTGAAAAGTAAATTAACTGACAATTGAGGCAGTTTTTCACAAATGAAAATGGGTGTGTATGGCGAGGGTGTGAATACAAATGAAAAGAAATTATAGAAGAGTTGAAAAAGAATTTAAAAATGTAGCAAAAGAAAATAAAAGTAATAAAATAAAAAATGCTAATATCGGCTGCAATGAGGCTTCAATACCCTTCACAAATAAAAAGTTTTTGCACAAAAACATGAATTTTATCGATCAGTTTGTATGGCAGCTATATGCTATAGTCAATCGATCCGAACGTTTTCTTGGCAGATTTCACCCTTGACTTAGGCAATAATTCTTGACAAATTTCGTGATAAAATCTTTTGAAATAAAAGGGTTCTTCATACAAGATCTTGATTTTCATCGTTCAGTTTGTATGACAGCTATATCATATAGCTGTCCGATCTGAACAGTTTTTTCGCAGATTGTACCACTGACTAAAGTAATATCACATGCCGAATTTCTTGAAGATATCTCGTCGAATGAAAAAGTTTTCCATGCAAGCACTTGATGCCGATCGTTCGGTTTGTATGACAGCTATAAGCTATAGTGCAGCGATTTAGAAAATTTTTCTAGAGATAATTTCGTTTTTAGAAGTAATAATATGTGTCAAATTTGATGAAGATATCTTGTCAAATGAAAAAGTTTTCCATACAAGCACTTGATACCGATCGTTCAGTTTGTATGGCAGCTGTATGCTATATTGGTTCAATTTCAATAGTTCGTACAAGTGATCAACTTCTTGAAGAGAAAAGAACATGTTCCAAATTTGTGAGCGATATCTCAAAAACTGAGGGCTTAATTCGTACTTACAAAGTTGGTGGCAACCTTTATATACTTTATCTAGGGTATAAAAATATGAAAAAGTAAAATAAGCAAAAAACTACAATAAATATAAAACAATAAACAAAAGCGATAAAATAAAATACATTTCTGTCAACACATTGCCGCTGATGGGTTGATGGATAACATTTTTACTGATTTATCTCTTTGATTTGCATGTGATTTGCATGAAAGTGGGTTCATTGAAAAAATCAGCAATGTCAGCAAGTCAAACAATAATTTTTTTATGGAAGATGGATGCGAATTGCAATTAATGTTTTATACGTGGCGTTAAACTTGGCATTATTTTGTAATTAAGAATTAATATAAATTCAGCGTAATTAAAATAGTATTTTCTAGAGCTCTCACCAGTTCGTTAGCTGGTTTTGAAGTACACTTAGCTAAGACTCGAACCGATGGGATCCTTAATAGATCAATTAAAAAAATATCGTTTAAAATATTTTGGTTGACAGCATGAGGAGCTGCTTTTTAAAGCTTGCAATTGATCTCTAATAATGACAAGCCGGAGAGGATTGATAAATCACTGTACAGAAGAAAAAGCGCGTCTGAAATCAATAGTTGCATAGCAGGCAGTAGATATTCAGAAGGTTTAAGTTTGAAAATCATTTTAGACACAAATTCTTTTCCATTTGATTTCTTATTATTTAGCTGAGACAAGCACCACATGAAATAATAGAGGGATAAATGCAAATTATTGAAAACAAAGGCACTAAAACAAGATCATATAGTTAGATAGATGGAAAGATAGAAAATAATTCAGGTTTTGCACTGCGACCAATGTTCTATTTTGCCTTCTCCTGTATCATATGTGGTCATAAAGATCTAGCACTCTGAATAATTCAATTGATGTGATTCCTGTCCACGTAGTTGGATCCTAGTACGTGGAGCCTGCTTTTACAAATTGCTGGCTAATCTAGAATCAGGTGTTCTGGAGTTTCCAGTTCCATGCCGCAAACCCGGCAGCTTGCGCAAGATATTATACCCATATTGGACAAGTGTTTCTTGAGCCTGCTGTGCCCAGCATAGGCACGACATGGAGATGGAATTTGTCTTAGGATAGGTTGATCATATCTCTAAATCTTGCTAGTTTGTAAATTCCCAATAGTAACTTGGCGTGGCACATTCCTGTTATATGCTACCAGTGCCGTTCTCTCACCACTCTATCCTCCGTGCGGAGCATCTCCTTTACTCCACCGCAATTCATGGTTCTGATCTCATCAACCTGGAAGCCGCCGCAAAGAGGGCTAGTTCGTCGACCAGCTCATTGCCGGCTACCCAGTTTTGCCCCGATGTGTACACGGTGGCAAACAGATAGGCGGTTGAGCTTTCCTATATCTTCTTCTTCTTAATTGGCGTAGACACCGCTTATGCGATTATAGCCGAGTTAACAACAGCGCGCCAGTCGTTTCTTCTTTTCGCTACGTGGCGCCAATTGGATATTCCAAGCGAAGCCAGGTTCTTCTTCACTTGGTCCTTCCAACGGAGTGGAGGTCTTCCCCTTCCTCTGCTTCCCCCGGCGGGTACTGCGTCGAATACTTTCAGAGCTGGAGTGTTTTCGTCCATCCGGACAACATGACCTAGCCAGCGTAGCCGCTGTCTTTTAATTCGCTGAACTATGTCAATGTCGTCATATATCTCGTACAGCTCATCGTTCCATCGAATGCGATATTCGCCGTGGCCAATGCGCAAAGGACCATAAATCTTTCGCAGAATTTTTCTCTCGAAAACTCGTAACGTCGACTCATCGGTTGCTGTCATCGTCCAAGCCTCTGCACCATATAGCAGGCCGGGAATTATGAGCGACTCATAGAGTTTGGCTTTTGTTCGTCGAGAGAGTACTTTACTTTTCAATTGCTTACTCAGTCCAAAGTAGCACCTATTGGCAAGAGCAATCCTGCGTTGGCTTTCCTGGCTATATATTCCTCCATTAATAGCGATTTTAATTCAAAAGCTGAGATCGCTTTTAGTGCAGCTTGACTATCGCGATACGCTGGTTGCGATAATTGCGTTGGAGATTGATTTCGTCACTCTGACTTATAGCAAGGACTGCTGTTTGAAAGATGCTCGGAAAACATCCCATTAGTAGGGATAGTTTGATATTCCGGTATTTTCGAGCCGTCAGTGTGGATCACCCATTAAAATGAGCTGATTTGTTATGAGATATGAACTCTGATAACAAATTTTGATGGAGAAAAAAGGACTTTTAACATTTCATTAGAAAATATCAGCCCTAAGGAGCATTATCTAATTACTTCAATAGAAGCAAGATTAGTAATTTTTCAATGACTGGGTTTGATGGATGGTGAGAAAATATAGTTAATTCAATCACAACTCCAACAATTGATTTTTAAAAACAAGTATTTCAGAGGTTCCCTTGCGTTCCAGTCTTGAACTTGCCGCCAAAAAAGTTCTAATTGTGCTTGCCAAGCTCACGAAAGGTCCATAGATCTAATGCTAAAGCGAACGAGTAACGCCGAATACCGACTGGATCGCAATCTGATGAAATTGGGTGCCGTATCCAGTAAACTCATTGGCTTTTAAAATTCTAGCGATTCTGCTGGGACCAGGCATATAAACATGAAAAATAACGAAGTAGCTTGATGCTGCTGAAATAAAATCCAAAGCTCCTTGATTATTCAGCGCATTGAGACTCAAGCCACCCTGATGGTTAGGGATATAATCGAATAAAGAAGGAACCATAAGGTGTAGGTTCAGCGATGTAGTAGTCCAGACGGTTAGGGATATAATCGAACAAAAGGAGGATTACAAAATATCCCTGCTTAGAACGTCCCACGTACCCAGTTTCCCTGAGTCTAATAGCAGCCTTCGACGAAATGAAGATGCCAACTACAGCTAGGTACTACAAAAAGTATATATTTTAGGAAGAACTTTTGACGTCTTCTCTAGCTTTGTTCCATAATATAATTATATGCATTAACCAAGCAAATTTAGTACTAAAAAGCATGGACGAACTTTTACTAATTCGTAAATGCCTTTTAGGTATTCCGGTTGCGGTATTTAGCTTTAATTAGAACGGTGACTTTAGTCTGAAGTATGATCAGTTGACATAAATAATGAAGAGAGTGATTAAGAAAACTGAAGCAAGAAAGTAGAGAGAGAGAAAAATATTCTGATCAAGAGAGAGAGAGAGAGAATGAGAGGGATCGATAAAGAGATGGAATTATAAGTAGATACGAGTCTAGAATTGCCCACAACGTAGATTCGTATAAAATTTAGTATAACACCTATTATAAAGAGGGAGAAATAGAGAGCTATATCCCTGTATCTAATAAATATCGCTGTTAGTTGATTTCAATCATGTTGAACCTCATGAGGTCAAAATTATATAGCTTGGAACTATGAAAGGCTGGCCATGCCATCCTTTGATTAAAACATCAACGGACCAAGCGTTTAGTGATTATGAATTTTGCCCATTTTATTATTTGTAACTGGCTCTCACTCTCCAAAACCTTTAACGAAATCAGCTGCTATATATTAATTAGCCTTCAACTTTGGGCCCACTTAAGGACCGAAACTACTGAACTTTTGTAGTTGATAAGATAATGAAATTCCACTCGAAAAGGTTCGCTCAATTCTCTCGAATAAAATATGATGATCTTATGCAACAGGCAAGTCCAAGATCATCCAGCTGAGAAAGTAATTCATTTAATCAACTGGAATCATTCGCTGAACTTTTATATGCGTAAATACTATAAGGATGGGCAAAAAACGCACACAACCCTTGTCCACACGATTAAACACACGCGTAGAAGTTAGCAATGACTTGGTACGTCAACAGATCACAATCAGTCGTTGCTGCCTACAACAGCAACAACACTAACAATTCGATCGCGATCAACACAAATTTGTTAGCACAATACAAACAACAATGACAACAAACAACTTAAAAGCGTATTATTTGCACTCGCTTATACATTTTATTGCCACTTGTGCCTGTGTTCGATGGGCTATTGACCGGCGACAGCGCTTAGCCCATCCTCAGTTGCAGCTCGCGCTTCGTTGTTGGCGCATTCTAAGGCAAATATTCGGCAGTGTTTACAGTATTTACCTTTTTTTGTTGTTGTACTGATTGTTTCGGTTGTTGGAGCGCTTTGTGCGGGCGCGCACGCGCGTTCGTCAAACAAATTAAATTAATTATAGATTTGTATTTCACTGAGAATTACTGATTTATTTACACCAACAAACACGTGTTGAAAATTAAAAAATGAAAACTTGAAGTCAGTTTCAAAGTGCTCACAAAATAAAAACGTATAGCTTGCAATAAAAATGCCAGTGGCCAAATGTTCCGCGTCAGCGCGTTGTGTAGTTGTGGCGGTAGTGCGTGTTGTTGCTGTTGTTACAGCAGTTACAGCAGTTAAGTTCATAAATAATTTAGTTAATAACAAAATTGTCTAACTAATTGCTTCGGTAATATCTTTACTGTTCTTTTTTGTAGTGTGCTACAACAATAGTTATTGCTTTTGTGTAAAAATATTGGAAATAATTAAAAAAAAATATAAAATACTTTCTTTCATAGAAAATTGTGTGCCACCTATTTTTTTGTTAATTTAGTGCTGTTTTACATATATTTAACTAAATTACTGGATATAAACTATGGAAATTCGCATTGATTTGAACGGCCATGTGGCGAAAGCAGGTAAATAGCCGAATAAAATTTTAATACATTTTTTTTATTTAAAATTTCATAAAAAAAATTTTATATCAATACAATTTAAATACAAATATGTCATTTAAAAAAACAAAATTATGGCAACTCTATTAAAAATTTTCTAAGGGTACGGATAGATAATAATTTAAAGTTGGCAACTCTATGTAGAAAATATTCCAACGATATTTATTTTTAGATATTTGCCTCACAAATATTCAAGATCATTCTTATAGGTGGCAACCTTATATACTCAGTTGTCTCCACTATAGTGTTAATCGGCAAACCTATTAAAAAATATTTCAGCGGTAATTATTCTTGGTTATTTTCCTCTTACAAATTGTAAAACAAGGCATTCTAATAAGTGGCAACTTTAATAAAAAATATATCAGCGGTATTTATTTTTGGTTATTTTTCTTTTATAAATTGTAAAAAACTAATTATCAATCTTACAGGCGGTAATCTAAATAAAAAAATAGTCAGTTGAAAGGTTCAAGAATCCACTAAGGTTTCACTTGGCAACTCTATTAAAAATTATTCTAATGTTACAGATTCGAGCAATATGTTTTTCTCGAAGCTTCTGCTATGCAAATTCAAAAATATAAAAAATTTAATTTATAAATAGGTGGCAACCCTATTTAAATCTTTATAGGAAATAAGTTTCTTCGTAACTTTCCTTTTCTAAATTGTAAAATTGCGAAGAATCAAAATCCTTTAAGATGGTAAACTTATTAATAATATCTTCTAACGGTGTATAGCTTGTTTATAGATACAATGTTCTTTAATTTTTAAATTGAACAAGACCAAGAATCCAGCATATTTGTAAATTAAAATACTCAACATTAAAAAAATTCTAACGATATTGATCGCTCAATGTGCTTTTTTCGGAGCTTCCACTTTGTAAATTGAAAAAGTTTAGAACTCACAAATTTGTACAAGTGCAAAAAACCAAGGAATCTCCACAGATGACGTCCTCATTAAACGAAAGTCTTAACTTTGTAAATGAATAATGATCAGAAATTCACCATCTACTTCTAAAAATAGAAATATAAGACCAATGTGTTTTTTCGAATATTTCCCTTTGTAAAGTAATAACGATCAAGAATCCAGCAATACTTGTAAAGAAGGCAACCCTATGAAAAATATTCTTTCAAAAGAAATATTAGAGATTATATTATTCTAAGAATAGAAATATTAGAGCAATCTGTTTATCCAAACTTTCGCTTTGTAAATTAATAATGATCAAGCAACCACCATATTTGTAAAGGTGGCAACTGTTCAAAAAAAAAAATGAAAATACGTGCTATAAAGTGTCTACAAATGTATTTTCTTCGAAGCTTTCACTTTGTAAATTTAAAAGAATCTTCTACATTCTTAAAGATTTTTGTCCAAAAACTATTAGTTTGTTATCCATAGCCTAGTTTCCGTGCTCCCAAGCTTTTTCCTGTTAAAGTTGAAAAGTTATTTTAATTCGTAGTTTGGATTGCACGTTTATGTTAAATGAGTGTATCTAGTATATACTGAGAGTGTACCATATGTACATACATACTCTCAGCTCACTAACTAAAAAACACACATTGATATTTTCGAACAAGCATTCCTTTGTCAGCGGATACTTATGGGATGTGAAGGAGTGTCCTCAGCTCTGAGCATATTCGACACAGTACCCATCGAGGGAAGCAGAAGAAGATCTCCACTCTGTTGGAAAGTTTTGGATATTTCGTGAATATATTGGAGGGGTTTACAACATAAATTTTTACGAATAATAAGAGAACAAAGTGTACTATAAACTTGAATTCGGATATAATTTTTTTCAAAGATTGGAACAATTCCTAAAATACAACTTTTCTGAATATTTTCCATATTAGATGATTGCGTGGTTGGGTCATAGCTTCTATACAAAAGTTTCATCTCATCTCGGTATTGCTTTCATACACCAATTCGTATCTGCATTAGATGCATCTGCCGAAGTGATTGGTTCACCAATAACTGCTGAATAAGATGTAACTTACCCTGATTTGGTGTTTTGAGTTTATTGATTGAAAGTTCTGCCAATAAACCTCTTCGAGCAACTATTGCAAGGAAGAGTAGCTATTGTATATACAAGTGTGTATATATATAAAGGGTGTTCCAAAATTAACGCAACTAACGCAATTTACCGGCATTTCAAAATATAATGACGAAGTAAAAACACTATTTCGACCATATTTTGTATGAAATGTGTGAACAGCGGCTATCGAACGTTGTTTTATCGTGTAACGCTCCATCTTTACTAAGCCTAAATTGTCCTCTGTCGATTCGGATTTTTTTTTATCAACATTTCACTACATAAATGGCGGCAAATTTAAGTCTTGCGATAATTTTGGCACTCTCTGACTTAATTCCGCTCTTGCATTAATTTTGGAGCACCCTTTAGTAGTCCAAAAATAATATTATTCACGGAAATAACTTTTCGCCTCTTTCGCCTTTTTCTAACTTGGATCAAAATTATTTTTAAATCTCGCTTCTGATCATTTTTTGAGAATTGAGAGATGATGAAGAAAAAGCAGGTTGAAAGAGGGAACGAGTGTGATAGAGTAAAATCGAGAGAAAGAAAGAAAGAAAAGGAGAGATATACTATTGAGGGACAGAGAGAAAGAGAGATTTATAGAGGGAGAGAAAAATAAACTAGTCGTATATATTGGGGATGGGTAATAGTTGAAAGATCATGGAGAAAATGCAAGTAAAATCAGAGGTAGAGAGTGTAAAAGAGAGAATAGTAGAGTGAGAGAAGGAAAGAAAACAGGTAGAGATATATTGAGAGCTAGAGTTATAGAGCGGCAGAGAGATAAAATAAGAGTTAAAGCGATAAAGTGGCAGAAGGAAAGAAAGATAAAGATTTATTAGATCAAATTATCGATAACTGAAAGATGAAGAAAATATCACAGACAGAAATGAGGAGAAGATAGAGAATGGTATAGTGAAAAGGAGAAAAAAAGGTATGCAAAGACTTAGTAAAAGAGAGAGGGCGAAAAAAGAGAGAAGCGATAATGTTAAGGGAGTAATGTTAAGGGGTGTATAACTTTAAGATTTTCAAGAAAACAGAGGAACAATAAGAGAAATACAAGATAGAAAGTTATCCAGTGAAATAGAGAGAGAAATAAAGGGTGACGGAGTGATAAAGAGTATTGCAACTGAAAGTGAATAGAGCTGTACAAAGGAAATGAAATGGCTATAGAGAAAAATTTCCGATTAGCACCATACTCCATCATTTGGTACATTAGCTTGCGAACAAAGCAACAGATTATCTCAGCTGCAAAAATGTGATCTAATTAGCTAGAAAAAAAGGAGTTAAGCAATTAAAATAATAACAATGTGATAATATTTAAATTGCTCAAAACAAGGCTGCGCCTATGGGCCACTTTATTAACACTGTTGCATTTATGCAGCACATTTTATTTTTGTTTTTTGGTTTCGGTTGCCACCACTCTTGGCATGCATACTTGCAGCTGTGGAACCTGGTTGTATGCGTCGTACATGAAATTTTACTTTGAACATGCCAAAAAACAAGCGACATTTTCCCTGCCACTGCCGATGTCGCCACGGCGGAACGCTTCCGGTGCTGTCATATATGGGTCTACATATGTATGTGTGAGAGTGTGCTGTTACCTCGCTTGTGGCCGCGTGTTGCATTGTCAAGTGTTAAGCCGTGTTGCTTTTGTTGTTGTTTGTGGATTTAGTGTTGTTTCTACTGGTGGCTCGTGGCTGCTGCCTGGCGGCTGTCGGTTGGCGGCTGTCGGTTGGCGGCTACTGAGTGTCGTTGTTCTTGTTAATGCTGTTGATTCATCTCACCGTTGCATTTTTTCCACACGACCACAGTACATAATTTTTTCTGAGGTGGCCCTAAGTATAGTGTTGCGAAGAATATGGACAATGCTTATCTTGATTTTTACGATTAATTTGTTTGAACGACAAAGCTTTGATAGCGCCAATTCTGCAGTGCTATCAAGCCATAATTGTGATATCCATTATCAGTCATAACTTAGAACTGGAAGCTGTTCCAAAAGTTCATTACACTTCTACATAAAGCAAGAAACCCCTTCTGGTAGGAAGTCCTCAACCTCAATTTGGCTTTGAAATCGATTGCTCCTCTGCAGCCGGATGCGAGGTAGAATACGTTTCGGGATCTGTTTTGCAGGTTCATAAACTGAAGCAATCGGCTTATATCTATATGAAGAAGATCTAAGTTTGTTTCGCGATTCTAGACGGTTACTTACGAAAAAGCCATTTGTTCGAGGTCATGTTTTCAGGAAGATTTGGTGGAACGACGATTCTTTTGTTTCGTCCAGGCAATTTCTATCCCAAAATTTCATAAACCTTACTTCTATGGATTCCCCTCTATACTTTGGAAACCTCTCGGCCTGATTTGGTCTGTTTTTACGGTTTGATTATTAGAGTTAGGTTAAAAGATCACTCCTAACACGAACATTGTGGAAACGACCAATCGCCTGGGTCCATCAAAAATTTATTGAGGCGTCTAATGTTAGTTTTGGCAAGAAGTTACCAAACTTAGTTTTGCAAAAACTGGACAACCGAGAAGAAAGTGATTGGATGCTTACAGCTCACCTTCTTTCATACTATTTTGATACTTCGCATCCGTCTGAATTTTAAGCCATACAGCATGAATGCCTATTGCACAATGTCCAGTAAGAAAAGGTTCCATTGCGGCAATATGAACTTTGCTAGGGACAAATAATTCAGTATATCACCTACGTTTTAACCTATGCTAGAATGATCTCGCAGTTGCACAGAGGCTGGTCGTTAATCAATGCCTACTAAGGGTGTGAGAGGCACATAGGTTTAGTGCTAGAATGCAAAATGATAATGGCGATCCAACTCGTTTTCATTTCTTTAGATACCTCATCGGGCATCCAGTTTCTAGCCATTCCGCTTTGATCACACTCCCAAATGAGTCTGATAATGAAGTAGTTTGATCTAATATCTAATTGGCTGGACACTCCTTGACGAGCCTTGAATGCACAGTTTGAGAGCTTAAGGTTAGTATTGCAGCGCTAATGTTGGAGTGAATGCTGGTTTGCTTGAAAGAAGTTTCAGTAGGTCTACAGCTACTGTAATAGCAACGACTTCATGAAAGACATCACAGTGATGCGGTAGCATAAAACCAAGCTTGACGAAGAGTCCTTTAAAAAACGTCCCCTCCCAACTGCGACCTATCTGTGAAAAAACTCCCTGCGCCTCTTTTCCAGCGACTTCTCCCCATACACATCTGCCGCGTCGTTGTGTAAGCGTAAAACCAGCACCCAGGAAAGCAGTGGTCCAAGTTTTTAGGAATACAATTGAATGTGGAGAGAATCTCAGGCTGACGCTTTTAGACCTCTTCTTTTCTGAGCTTCTCTTCCCGATACTCTGCACCTCAGAGAGACTTTTGCAGCAATGCACCTGCATCAATTAGAGTACAGTTGCTATATTCTCACACACGAGTGTTTGCATGTTATTATAAATATTTTCGGTTGCCGCTGATTCGCTGCACAGTGCTTATTCGCTTTTTTGTTTTGCATTTCGCTGTTTGTATTCATAAATTTTACTTGCAGCATTGAAATTGTTTTCATGTTGCACTGACTCTGCTGCACTATAAATTAATTTCGTTGTAACATTGCTGTTTGTTGTTGCTGTTGCTACTTTTTTGGTGCAACATGGTTTTTTGCAGACGCACATTTTTTGTGAAGTTTTCTCTTAAGCAATAACGGTAAAAAATTAACAACTCGTGTTTAAATGCGCTCGCCACAGAGTAACGCTTGTTAAGCGTGTTAAATGTGACCCCGAAGGCTGGCAACGGGTTAACAGCACAGCTGTGCCCCGCTTAATTAGTTCGGCTCAACAGTGTTGATATGAAAAAAAGTAGTAAAACAGCAACAACAGCGCATGTAATTGTTACTTTGAGCAATTGTTATGATTTTTTTCATTAATTGCCTACACATGTGAAAATTATATTGGCAAATAATGATTTACTTTGAATTCATTCATTTGATTATATGGTACTTCGATTTTTAATTAGATGTTTTTAATGCGTTGAAAACTATGAGTTGCTGACTCCATATACTACATATATATGCATATACTCCATATATGTGATAATTTTTAATCTGATATCCCGTCTCAGTTGACTGAAAGCTTCGCATTGACAGCAGAAATATTCTAGCGTCTCATGAGCCTTCCCGCATGCTCTGCAATCCGCCGACTCTACTTTACCAGTTCTCTCAAGATGGAATTGTACAGGTAGATGCCCTGCGATGATTATGGCGGTCATTGCTGAATTCCATCTTCTCCAAAGCAGAAGCATTTTGGTTCACCATCAAAACTAGTCCAAAATACTTATGGGTATACCCTGTGTTGATTGTGTTCCAAGACATGAGGTCTTCTTCAAGAGTCAACTATTTGATGAAGCATATCATTGATGGCGGAATGTCTCTCGAAATAAAAACATTCCAAGGCCTACACACTCTGCTTGTGTCATTAGAATTATGTTGAGGCATAATTTTATTTATCTAATCAGAAGTTCTATTTTTTGTATTTTTCTTCTGAGCATTTTTCCACAGAAGTCTATCTTAAGCTATTGACTAGGAGAATTGTAGCCATTTTGCTTTCTGCTTCATTGCTACAAGGAAGACTGCTCCTGTTCCTGCTTCACCCTTTGAGTGATCGGAAGAAGTACAGAGAAGAAAAAAGGAACCATTGAGCTGTGATCGATAGTGGAGGAAGAAAAATATTGTTTTTAACTCTCCGTGGATCTCTTTTTTCTTTTAATGTGACCAATCTAGCCCGAGTTCTGTAACAAGAGCAAATTATTAAAGCCCACAGTGTCGCAGAGATTGATTCCAATGGCCTCGAACATAAAACCGGCTGACCGTAAGCACTGCATATATTTGACTTAGAAATGGTTTAGTCGGATATCGAGGATTAGAATTACCTTAAGGACTTTACACAGTTTGGGAGATATTGCGTTTAGGGTTGTCCTTATAAAGAATGAGTGCCGATTAAAATATGTGACCTGGTCTACGGAAGGGGGGCTTAGGTGTCAAAAAAAGGAGTACAATTAATGAGATAACAAGAAACTGACGATTATTTTTAACAGCTTTTCCCAGAAAACTAGTTTTCGCACGTTAGCTTCCTTTTCGTAGACCAGGTCACATATATAAATATTTAACTATAGGTAATTATACTAATTAAATTGTCAAATAAAGTTAACAGATATGAAATAATTTTTTTTTACTCAAAATTGGCGTATATAGTTGCCACATATTCGAAAACGTGAAATTCTGTATCTGAATCACTAACATCTACAAATTAATTCATTAAAAACTATTTCATAAGTCGACGCTTGGTTGACAGTAGTTTGTTATATTCACTTTAAGACTAGAGTTGCTACATGTACATAATTGACTTTGAAAAGTAACTGAACATTAACGTTAAATGTTGTTTTCGGAGTAAAAATAAAATACCTAAATTTTGCTTATATATGTAAAACAATCCTCCTGACACCAGGGTTGCCTCATATTCTTTTAATAATTTAAATTAAAGAAAATGCTTTATCTTAGGTAACAATTGAAGGGGCATAAAAAATTTGAATGTGAACAAAAAAATTTGTTTGTTAAAATTTGTATATTTAAAATAAAAAACGAAATATAAACTTTTGGGCAATACTAAAATTTAATGTAGAATTTTTTTGAGCAGTTTTGCCACCTTCAAAAAAATTTAATTCTTTTTATTTATAAAAATGTGTATACTTTAAATAAGAGATTTTTCAACAATTCTAAAAAATAAGGCGGTAAAATTTTTGAGCAGTGTTGCTACCTATAAAAATTAGTTTTGTTTAAAGTTTTGGAAATTTGTACATTTTAAATAACAAATGAAATATAAATTTGTGAACAGTACTAAAAATTGATGCAGAAGTTCTTTGAACAGAGTTGCCATCTTCAAAAACTTTAGTTTAGTTTTAAGTTGTAGAAATTTGTATATTCTAAATAAAAAGTGGAATATAAATTTTTGAACAATACTAAAAATTGATGTAAAAAATTTTGAACAGTGTTGCCACCTTCAAAATTTTTTTGGTGTTTTAAGTTATAGAAATTTGTATATTACAGATTATACATGAAATATAAATGTATGAAAAGTTCTAAACATTAATTTAGAAGATTTTTTTGAGTAGTGTTGCCACCTTAAAAAGGATTTGCTTTATTGTATGTTGTAGAAATTTGTATATTGTAAAAACCAAATGAAATATAAATGTGTGAAATGTTCTAAACATTAGTTTAGAAAATTTTTTTTGAGTAGTGTTGCCACCTTTAAATTTTTTAATAATACCTAAACTAAATGAAGAAAGTGGCAGTGTTGCCACCTACAAAAAAATTAATTTCTTTTATAAAAATTCAAAAAAGGTAACAGAAGAATACGTAAAATTTTTTTACAATATTACAAATAAATTTAGGTAGGTTTACTCAACAGTTCTCATTACTGTGACATTAAATGTTTACATGTTAACTAGTTTGTAATACATATATGTACATATATGTATGTATGTATGTACATATGTACTATATGTCTAACAAACATACCTCACAGATTTAAGTAGCTGATTATGCATGCCCACTTTGTTTTTGTTGCACTGCGTAGGCGTAAAAAATTACAGGTGTGTAGTTATCGCGCAGTAATTTAAACCAATTTAATTATTATAATTAAATATGTACGTAGATGTCGCCTATAAATATCTACCATATGCATGTACATATGTGTAACGTACTTCGGCACGTGAATCGGCTTATGAACATTTTTGCCGTCACAATTTGTTGTGATCTGCTTTATCACACTTATTTATGTGCTTGAGATAAATTTCCGGGTTTTTCTGGAATTTGTAATTTATTTTAAGTAGCGCAATTACATGTTGTCACACATCATTTACATAAATTAATTATAATGATAAGAGATTATTAATTCCGCTGATAAAATTAACATTATTAATCAAGATAATTGGTTCGATATGCAAAATTAATTAGATCTAAATAAAAAATAATGAAATTGGCGGATGCTTGAAAGCCTGATTAAATTTTTTAGATGCTTTTCTTAGAAAAATATATTTGTAAGTTTGTCATCGGTTGTTGAAGTAGTCTTGATATGTTCCAAGCATTTTTGGATAGGACACCAACTCAAAATTTCTTTTCGGAAACCCAGAAAGAGGCCTTTTCTGCCTTAAGGCAAGTTAAAAATATTCTGGATTTTTAGTTACCATCTGATTGGATGTTTTAACAATGTCCGAAAAGTTTGATCTATACATTTAGAAACTTCTTTGTTTATAGTCCTCCTATGCCTCCTCCGGCTTATAGGCTTTTCGAATAGATATTCGCATAACGATCAGCTGTTATGCTTGTTTGTGTTCTTAATTTTCTATTTTTTGTAATGCTTAAATTCATCAGCTGATTGCTCTTTTATCAATCCGCAGATTTTCCTTTCTATTTGAATTCGATTAAGAATTATTATTTTTTAAATTTGCTTGAGTGATTACTCGTAGAGAATAACTATTAAATTTTTTGGAAGGTCAAGGTCTTCTTTGGCAATTTCGCTTAAAATTCGAGTGCGACCATTCTGGTCTTTAAAATTATATATGTACTTTAGCTTTATTACCTTCGGTAGCAGGTATAAGAAAGCCAAGATCGCGTCATTCAATGTTCCGACCTTTCAACAGTTTTAATGTCGAATGAATTGGACCTATCGTCCAAACGTAATTTGTGCTGAATGTCTTTTTGTTCTTGCTTCTGTTTCTTTGCATATCATGAGATATATGTATTTCCAGTCTTGTGGGGCTACTTCTGAGCTTGGCTGAACTTGAAAGACCATTTAATAGACTGATTATTCGTGACATTCATATTCGACACGCTTGTTACACAAGTGTTGCTGCGCAAAAAAGTCTTTGCTTATTTCTTCTCCTCTGAATATTTTTCGGTCGCAACCCTTTAGTTTTTTCTGTAAAAGTTATTGAATTTAATATTCAATGAGTTTACATAGAAATGCGTTCTGTTTTATTGGCGTAGACACCGCTTACCCGATTATAGCCGAGTTAACAACAGCGCCCCAGTCGTTCCTTCTTTTCGCAATGCGGCGCCAATTCGAAATTCCAAGCGAAGCCAGGTTCTTCTCCACCTGGTCTTTCCAACGGAGTGGAGTTCTTACTCTTCCTGTGCTTCCCCCGGCGGGTATTGCGTCGAATACTTTCAGAGCTGGAGTGTTTTCGTCTATTCGGACAACATGACCTTGCCAGCGTAACCGCTGTCTCTTAATTCGCTGAACTATGTTAATGCCGCCGTATATCTCGTACAGCTCATCGTTCCATCGATTGCTGTATTCGCCGTTGCCAATGCGCGAAGGAACATAAATCTTTCGCAGAACTTTTCTCTCGAAAATACCGTAATGCTGACTCTGCAGATTTTGTGATCGTCTATGCTTCTGCACTACATAGCAAGATAAGGAAGATGAGTGACTTGTAAAATTTGGTCTTTGCTCGTCAGGAAAGGACTTTACTTCTCAATTGCCTACTCAGTCCGAAGTAGTATTTGTTTGTAAGAGTTATTCTGCGTTGAATTTGCTCGGAGAGGTCCTACCCGTTCCTGACGGAACTTTTGGTGTTTCTCAAAGTCAGCTAACGCAGCTGTATTTGCTTTGCGAGGATACCATGGTGAACATCTGGTCGATTGTAGATTTTCCAGGCATGAAGCCACACTGATAAGGTCCAATATGCTCGTTGGAACTATCAGCGTACTATATATGCGATGTTGAGGAGGGTGATCTCACGGTAGTTGCAGCAGATTGTGGGGTCTCCCTTTTTGTGGATTGGACAGATCACTCTTAAGTTCCAATCGTCGGACATGCTTTCGTCCGACTATATTCCTTATCATTTCTTCGCCGCAAGCGGTTAATTGCTATTCGAATTTCTTCTTGATTGGACAACGGATCGTCTAGTCTATCTACATCGATTGGGGAATCGGGCTTACCATCTCCTGGTGTTATGCTTTCGTTACATTTAGAAGGCTGAAGAAGTTTTCCCTCTATAATTTCAGTATGCTGTGGTCATCAGTCACTGGATCACCTCTGGGGATTCTACGAGAGTAGGCTCCGGTCTTGAAACCACTCTATTAGAGCATCTACTTGGTTATCAGTATCTACTTATATAACAAGACTCTGCCAACTTGAGTTATTTCATATATGGATTGATTCTTGAAGTGAGTTAAATTGCTAAAGGCTCTTTCCTCCAAAAAGCTCATGAGTTTATAATTTTTCTATTCACTTAGTTAAACTCTTCTTTTGCGGAAAAATTTCTTTAAACTCAACCTCAGGTAACATTTTATCAACTAACACACATACAAGCCGAATTCAAAAAACGAGTACACGACTCATGCTACATTACAGCCACAACAATTACTCATGCAGCGAGCAGTCTTCGGTGGCGCAGCACAGTACTGATTACCCAAAAATTTAGTAATGAAAAAAATAAGAGAGTTGGAAATGAAATTTAATAAAAGGGATCGAGGAGTTAAACTGATAGCTTCAATTGTTACAGCCCGGTCGCTTACACATGACTGCTCGCTCGCGTGTCCCTCGTCTGCCAAAAAAATACAAAAACGAAAGAATTCTGCGAACTGCGAACGAAATTGATTTAATTTTACCTTTTCATGCGTCACCTTTTACCCCGCGCTCTCCAAAGTCCCTCCACGTTGGGGAGCGCGAGTGTGATACTGTCCTTAAATGCCAGCTTTTGGTAGTTGTTCGTACGTGGTGCACCTGTAGCCGAGCTAGCAACAGTTTTAAACCGTTAATTTCTTATTTATTTTATTTGTTGAATATATTTTTGCTATTGCTGTTGTTGTGTAGATATATCTTTTCAAGTGTAGCAAAGTGGAAGCGAACTAGTTAAAAGGGAGAATCAATTAAAATTTGCGCTGTAACCCAAAAATTGACTGAATGGAAATTCTTCTGGGTGCAACGGACAGGCCGATCAAGCTATGTGCAGAAATGTATGTGTGTAGGCGTGTGCTAAGACAGAATATTTGAGTGTTTGCGGATTTAACTGTGCACGAGTGGGGAGGCTGAGGTTGAGGTAGAATTTAAGCGAATAACGGGCACTTTGGCGACCGCGAGTGCAGAGCAAACAGTGTTGAAGTCGACTAGAAGAACGATTATTAAAGAAAGTTTGGGTGAAGTAAGAAAAATTTTTGAAATAAACAGTTCCGAGAATCTTAAAATTTAAGTACTCCAGCTCAAGACAATAAACTTTTTGAACGTGTATATTAGGGTGAGCTTATTTATATGAGATGCTAAAATGAGTTGATAGCACCAGATTTTTGTTTTCAATATTTTTGATTTTTCTTTACTAGATGACAAAAAAATAAATAACGGGTGATCCAAGGAGAGGTACTTTTTCAATAGCCGATCTTTTGACAGATCAGTTATATGGTAGCTGTTTGCATTTTTTAACCGATCAAAACCATTTCTTGGTATGTTTATTAGTAGACAAAATTACTCGACGGTACCGAGTTTCAGCTTCCAAGCCTAATTTGTAGGTTGCTTTTTCTATTGCGGGATTTGGCAACACTAATGTAGCAATCTGGCAACTCACAACCTTATCTTAAAATTTGATAATTCTGATGTTATTCATACGCAGAAAGTTTTGTAGTACGAGCGTTATATATATTGTTTACAGTAACTTAAAATATTCTTGTTCAAAAAACTGAATTAAATTTCGAACATTTTCGTGCTATTACTTTTTAAACTAATTTTTTTTTAATTTAAAAACTTACCACGTTGATTAACTCATCGAAAGTGCATAGAAAAACTTAATTCAAATTTTTTATCATGAAGCTCTGTCAAGCACCAATGATAATCGATGGTATGGTGGTTCAATCGAGTTCGTAAATCACACCAAGACGAATTTCGTGCAGGTCATTTAAAATCAATTGTTGTTCGGGGAACTATTGATGATGTACGCAAACTGATATTGCAAGATCGTCAGGTGATCTACCGTAAGATTGAGAAAACTCATTAGTGGGAGTAGCATATATTCAATATTGCATGAACATTTGACAGTTGGATCCCACACAATTTATCAATAGCTCGAAAAAAGGTTCGTGTCGATTGGTCGAGAGAAATCTTAACAAAGTACGACAGCGGTGCTTTGAAGCACGTCTTTGTTGCTAAGTTTTTGCTCTCATCAAACCAAACAGAACAAATTTTATCTATATGAGCTGGGTATAACTTTGATCTGAATGCACTGATTTTAGAAGACAACCAAGCCATGACGAAATTAGTCGACAGATATGAATTTCAACTCGATACCTACGAATTTGAATCTACTCGCTCATAAATAATTAATTTTATCTATGACAGCTCGGTCTAATTTTCATCCGAATGCCTTCGTTTTTGAACACGTGAATGTGATAGGCAAATGAGTCGACAGTTATGAAGTTTAACTCAATACTTACGAATTTGTCCGTTGTAGCTCACTAAAAAATAAATTGATCTATGACAGATAGGTCTAATTTTCATGGCAATACGTTCATTTCTGGACACGTGATTATGAAGACAAAAATATTCGACAGTTATGTATTTCAACTCAATCCTTTTATATAAACTCCTACCAGACCACAAACAAATAAATTTTACTACGGTAGCAGTGTGTAATTTTCAACTGAATGGGTTCTTTTTTGTACACAATAAAGTCAAGTACAAATTAGTCGACGAAAATTATTTTCAACTTCCTAGCTGTTTATTTGCTTCATTTTTGGGAAGATGTTTGTAGGTCGATAAATTTAAGCGTTTTCATTAATTCATCACTAAATGAGTCAAGCTAGTTAAATGGATGAATATGCGAACTTATTTTCTCAAATAAAACAAATATACACCACTTTCATGATGCGTGGGGT
This sequence comes from Bactrocera tryoni, assembly GCF_016617805.1. Classification (NCBI taxonomy): domain Eukaryota; kingdom Metazoa; phylum Arthropoda; class Insecta; order Diptera; family Tephritidae; genus Bactrocera; species Bactrocera tryoni. Next base: position 74,656,277 of record NC_052500.1, read on the forward strand.
ATAAGAAACGCGAAAAAAGACTTGTGTTGCAAATAAAAAGTCGTCGAATATTTGAAAGAAAGCAACTTGAGAAAGAAAGTAGCGAAATGAAGTTGAAAGGAATTTAATTTTGTTGCCACTTGTGTTGTTGCATGAGCGTTGGTCGCCTCCGAAAGCGCACGGCTTCTCGGCTTCTTGGTTGAGTTACGCGCGACGCACACATATACTAACACAACTTTAGCATGCAAATGTCGCACAAAACTACGAGGACCCGAAAAAACTGTTTGTATTGCGTGGCGAAATTGAAAAAGTATGCGAAAGACGCACGCCCACACACATACATACATGTATATATATTTATATAGGTGATGCTTATGTGTGTGTGTGGTGAAAAATTTTACAAAAAAGTACAATAAGCCAAATGAAGGAAGGAATACAATTTCAAAAGTAAAATTCGAAAAGACAAATAAAAGTTGGCGAATTAATTTTTTTCATTTATTTTATTCTGCCTTTTGATTTTTTTTTTGAAATTTCTTTAAACTATTTTTTGAAAAAATTTTGCTTCACTCAAAAAGCAGTTGGCACATTGTCAGCACTGGAAAATGGGTGTCGCGTGGCAGTCGTGTTGTTGGATCAGTTTGCACCGGCGTACGGGAGAGCGCTTCAGAGGGCCAGAAAGATGGCTGAGGGTGACTGTGTGTGAGGGGAAGCAACTGCAGCAAATGCAATAAAGAATTTAATCGACTTTCAGACAGCAACAAAGTGGCAATCAGTCAGCTGGTACTGGTAGTTCGAGCCATATATCTCTCTATTTATATATATGTATATGTATATTTATAACTATATACATGTATGTATGTATGTATATATGTATATAGGTAAACGTTTATGTACTCTCCAATGCACCTCTGTGCGCCGTTAACGTTCGATTGCGCTTTCCGCTACTTTGTCGGGTTATTATTTGCATATGGTGTACGCGCTGCCGCCATCGCTGCGTTTGCCATTGTAGCCGAGAGTGCAGCTCGCTTCAGGTTGCTTGACTATAATTCATTTTGAATTGAAAAGTCGTTATGGCGAATGGTTTTAAGCGCTGTGCGTTGTTTGAACTTTTTAGCAAAATTTATACGCTTCAGAAGGAAAATTGTTCAATGAATTTGTAGTCTTGAGCTATATTTGCTACATTAAAATTAGATTTTTTCGGTTATGAAATAGAATGTCTGCGGAGAAGCACTTTGGAGAACCAACACTGACAGATTAAATACATAATAGATACATTCAAAAATGCCAGAGGGTGTAGTGACTCTTAAAATTCGTTAAAGATTACCACATAGCTATGAACAGCAAAAACATTTTAGCGAAACGAACTTTAATTTTAATAGTTAGCTCAATAAAACCTTGTGATTATTTCTAAGCATTTCTTTTTCTTCTTTACTGGCTTAGACTCGCTTATAGGCAAGTGAACGAAAGCGCACCAGTCGTTTTTTCTTTACGTCATTTGGCGCCAATTCGAGATACCAAGTGTAGCCGAGCCCTTCTCTGTCTCATCTCTCCAACGAAGTGGAAGTCTTCCTCTTCCTCTGGTTCTACCGGTGATTACTGAATAGAAAACCTTCAAAGCTGCAGTGTTTTCTTCCATAGCCAGAGCAACCTCTGTATCTAGATTCGCGACTTCAAAGTTGTGACTGTTAACAGCGACGAGCGAGGCAAGTCGCGTATACGATAACTGTTTGTTTGATGACAGGAGATATTTCGTCTTGTAATTGTTCACAACAAAACCCTGCAATTAGACTTCTATGAACTCTTAAACTGAATATGTTGGGGTGACTACAGGCTAATTTACTGGCAATCTTAAGTTAAAAATTGTTTATAGTGGTTTTCGGCTTATATCTATCAGACTTATACAAAAAAGTCATGTGGAAATGTTGTAGGTAATGAAATGATGCATAACTTTAGCATACAGGCTTTTTTCACATAACCTCAAAATTTATGTGAAAAACTCACTTATCTCAGTTTTGGGGTCTTTTAGGGAAGGTAATCGCCGCGTTGGATTCAGAAAGATAGCAGAGGATCTTAACATCTCTTACGGATCGACTCAAAATATTATGTTTTGGGTATAAAGCGTGTTATTGATAGATTCGTATCAAAAGACCTGAATATTTTACAGAAAAAACGTCAGGTAGGGATCAAAAATTATACATATGCTTGACAAAGTTGCTGAGATCCCTAGATTCTTTAAGCGCATCATTAGGGATGGCTGTGGGGTTTATGAATACGATGTCGAAACTGTCCAACAATCTAGCGAATGGCGCTTCAAATATCAGTTGAAACTGAAATATCGCAGACGATGCTTTTAACAAGTCTATGTAAAATCGGATTAGTCATGCTCGTATTGGCTCAAAAGTCTCATAAGGCGATGCTATATATTTTTATTATAATACGCGAACCACCTGGTTAAACTTTTGCCTGAACTATGGCCGAACAACTAACTCTCCTATTCATAATGCATTGATTCTTCGCGAATGTTTTGTCAAAAACACGACTCAAGTCTTTGTTTAATATGGCTTCGTGCAACTTCTGCCTATTCAGATCAATGCGACGACGCCATTTTGACTTGATTAAGGAGATAAAAACCGAATAGAAGAAGATCTTAAAGGCTGTACCGGATTTGTTCCAAATGTTTTGAGTAATCTAAAACAGTGTTTGAAAAAGTGCATTCAATTGGATGGATTGAAGAGAATGAAATTGATTTGAAAAATAAAAAAAATAATTTTTATTTTATAAAAACATTAAATTTTTTGCTCTAATTTTGAGTGATTCAACCGCTAATATTTCAAGATCCTTTTAATAGCCTTTACAAAAGGCATCTTTAGCAATGTTATCTTATATTTTGTAACAAAAAAAATTACTCATTAAGGATTATTTAACAGTTCTAAAGTACTTACTTTACCTTCTGTTAATTTTCTTCCTATTATATTTTAATGCAATATATTTTTATTTGTGATTCATTTCCACATTCCTTCTCTTTCTTATTTTCTTTTAGTGCGCGACCATTGCCATCGGCAGCGAACCGAAGGCGTGGATTTGAAGGCTCGTAAAAAACTGATCATCGCTAGTATCTTGTGTTTGGTCTTTATGGTCTGTGAGATTATTGGTGAGTAAAAAGATTTAAATATCTCTTTAGTAGTTTTTTAATATCCTGATTAGGGACTATTAAGTTCGTCAAGTAGTACGCATATATATTTGTGTAATCTGAAAATTTGCTCCGAACAGGACATCCGAGTTTAAGTTTTAATTTTTTTATAATAAATTCAAAGCGGGCTGTATGATTTTTGTAATGGAACTTGCAGATTATTGAATTGTTCGAACTCCAAAAGGTCGTATGGAGAGGCCGAATCTCCAGATTTAAGTCCTGATTATTAAATATCCTCTCTTTTATCTCGCCTTCCAGTACTGTTGCTTTTGTATTAATAGCCTAAAAGAAACCCGAAATTGTTCTGGGAATACTTATATGACAGCCCTCGACAATAAAACCGCTTATTTCTAGAATAACCTCGCTTCTGTTTTTCTCTTAATATACATAGTTCCATATTTTTTCTTTCGTTTCTCTTATTCTTTAATTCTTAATGCCACGAAATTTACTGTTTGCCCTGACAAGGTCACCCGAATTTATTTCTAAATAATTTACTCACAACTTCTTCAGTGTGGTTTTTAAAGTAAACTGTTTAATTGAAAGTTGGTCCTTAATGAAGTTTCAAGATCTTTCGTCTAAAAGAATTATGTTTGTATTTATTTCATCACTTTTATGCACGAAATATTAATATTTTCATCTGAATTTTTAACTTTCCCTTCACTGGCCATTGGCAGGTATGTTTGTTCTTTGTATGTATGAGTATTTATCAACTGAGACTTTTCCAATTATTTGTTCTACGCATAAACTAGTAGATTTGTTCTACATGAAATAAAGGGGTAAAAACTTTAATAAATTTTGCAAAATGCCAATTAGTGCTGACTGTGTACATAGATGTCTTTATATAAAAGTTTTATGGTTGTATATGTAAGAATATTAGAAAAGTTGCAAAATATGATTGTGTGGTAGCACCCATCTAGGAAATTGAGGCAGTATCTGATAGTATAAATTTTTCGTTCAATGAAATTTTGTATTCTTGTCAAAGTACAAGTACATTTGATGCTATTATGTATGGAACTCGAACTTCTTTTGCTTTTGATCGAGGCAATCGACTGTGACATTCGTTATGTGGCTTGTAGAGCCGTCCTATTGGAACCACAAGTCCAAGTCCGAAAAATATTCGGTTATCATTGAGCGGTAACAATTTCCATTCACAGTAACGTGTCAGTCTCGATCATTACGGAAGAGGTGCAGTGCAATGATGCTGCCGATCCATAAATCGCACTAAACCGTAATTTTTACGGAATGCAATGGTGACTCATGGAGTACGTGCAAATGTACTTTCACAGGAATGAAGAAGTTCATTGATATCCCAAACCGTTTTCGTTTTATTTAAAAAATAACTTTAGTGGCGCTCTTATTGAAAACCCGCTATTTAAGTCGAGGCCACTGACTTCAAATTTCGGTAGTAAATCTCTATAATTTCGACTCGTTGTTGGATTTTACTATATACCTCTGCATGATAAAATTCAAACCTTACTGAAGAGAAATGTCAAAAGAGAGAGATAAAATAAGACGTCGCTTGCTGTCCCAATCGGTCTATTTTTGTAGCGTCTTTATTGAATACCCCGTTACAACTAGTATTAAGGCACTAGATTGATCCGATATTTAATTCCTTTCTTCATACCAAAAGTAGTAGCGACAGCTTTTTTTTGTGGGGCTTTTTGAAGTCGCTGGTTTATGTCAACAAGCCTCAGACTCTTGCAGCTCTTTAAGACAATATCCGTCGAGAATGTGAGGACCTATCGCCGCAAGTTCTGGCCAAAGTGATGGAAAATGCTATAAAAAGGGCTCAAATGACAATCAACTGTGGCGGCGGCCATTTACACGATATCATATTCTTGACTTGATGTAAAAAAATTTAAAAGACCAAATAAAAATAGTCCACAAGCAGAATCAAAGTTTTTCGTATTTTTCCAAAAAACATCGGAAGGTAATTCTCGCGCTACCTATTATATCTTTATCTTCATACTGTCAATCATAAATTAATGTTTACTTTCCATCTCGGGGATCCAGTTGATCTTAAAAAACAAATAATCCTTTTAAGTGGATATTTAGAAAAGTAAGATTCAAGTTTTGTTTTTTTTTTTATTACAGAGAGAACAAAATAATTCAAAAATCACTCCATAGGCCGGCTTTTCTGGTTCACAATTGAGTTGACCTTGTATATAATGTGAACACTTTAACTGAAGGCGAATAGAGGGACCTAGAACTTGGCTTTTCATATAATATTTAGCTTGCCCTTAAATGATAAAAATTTAAAGTTTCATATTTGTCAGTCTCAATCAAAAGCTCTTTTTACTGTCAGTGGTGTCATATGACCTTCAGCTACTTCATCGAACTTTGTTTTATCTCTTCGATCGTCTGAAAACCGTTTCCATGGAGCGAAAATTTCAGTTTGGGGAACAAGAAAAAATCACACGGAGCCAAATCTGGTGAATACGTTAATTGATTGATAATGTTCATTGCATTTTTGGCTTCAAAATTTGGTCACAATCGTGGATCGATGCGATGATGCATTATCACGCGTAAAATCGCTGAATCCTCCGGAACAAATTTATGATTCTTCAAACCACGAATATCAACAAAGACAATGAGCATCACCTTGACTTTTGAGAGGCTTTCGTGTGCTTTTTTGGTTTCGCCATTCCGATGATTATTGACTTGTTTGCATGTCCAACTCATAAGCCCATACCTCATTGGGAGTTATAAAGCTCTTCATGAATGTGCGGTGGGAATTCGCACGATCGAGCATGTCCAAAGAGACCTGCTTACGGTACTCTTTTTGAGAAAAATTCAGCTTTATCGGGACGAGTTGAGCAAGAACGCGTTTCATACCCAAAATATCTATCAAAATCATTCGAACGGCCTGCCGCGCTCTCTTCTTCTTTCTAACATATGCCTCACGATTTTCAACCACCATATCTTCCACTTTTTTAATATTTTCATCAGTTGAAGAGGTCGCCCAGAACAAGACATTTCGTGAACGATCTCTTGACCATCTTTGAAAACTTTGTTTCACTCCTAGGCTTGTGTGGTTAATAACACTGAATCACTGTAAGCCCTTTCCAACCTTTGCATCGATTCCACACACGATATTTGATTAGAAATACATAATTTGAGGCAAATTCTTTGTCTGATATATTTTTCTATTGTAAAAATCGCAACGCACTACTGAGCTGTACCGACTTAAGCAGCTGCTGTAAACAAACTGGTTGACAAATCGCGCTCATATTTGCCATAGTAATGAAATGAAAATAATGTTTTTTGAAACATAATTTACCCGGATATTTCCGGGTGTTTTTTGCCACAATTGAAGCTAGGGGAACTGGTCTGGACTCTTTCGCAAACAGTGGAAGAGAAGTCTTTTTATGGTCCTGTAGCTATTTTTTCTCCAAAAATTAAAGAAATATTATAATTTAATAATATTTAATATTTGCACTCTGTTCAAGTTCAGATTTTACGACTTCAATTGAGATTGAATAATTGCCTTTCAAAAGAATACGTAGCTGTTGTCAACTCTTTACGCAAACGGGTACATCGTGCTAACTTTGCAAATTTCTTTATATATTAAGGCGTAGAAATATGGTTTAAATACGGAACTATAGACTTGTATAAAGTTATGAAATATATAAGGGAGCGAAGTCACTTATTTTCAAAAGTTAATGGATAGTAAGTTTGTCCAAGGCAAGTTGTTTTTCGAATCTCCTTAGTGACTCCATTTACGTGAGTTGCTGCAGTCTGAGATCTTGAAAAATTGCGCTCTATAAAGTAAAGCTCTATAAATCGTTCCTAACCTCCGTATATGTCACTTGTAGAAGAGTCTTCGAATCTTCTTCGAATCTCCATTGAATTGAGTTGCGGTAGACTGAGATTTTAGAAACTTGGGCTCTATAAAGTAAGGCACCGGCAATACATCCTATTGTTCTTATATGTCGCTTGTTGCAGACTAGTAAGTCTTTGAATCTTTTTTGTGCCTCCAACGAAATGAGCTTGGGTAGGCTAAGATCTTGAAAAATTGGACTATATTAAGCAATGATTTATAACTGCGTCCTAGTAGCCATATATGTCGCTTGTAAAAGTAGTAAGTCTTCGATCTTTCTTGCGACTCCGTTGGAGTGAGCTGCGTTAATTAATTTCAGATCTTGAAAATTTGTGTTGTATGAGGTATATATACCTAGCAAAAGAAGAAGAGGACTTCGAATCTACTCTGCGACTCCTTCTAATTAAGCTGTGCTCCATATTTTTTATATATAGTACTTCTTAGTCTTGGACTTCATATACTTCGCTTGTAAACACCAAGCAAGCCTCTGCTACTTCATTGAAGTGAACTACAGTAAGTGAGATCTGGCACTCTTGGACTCTTTAGAATAAGCTTATTAAACGACTTAGTTTCACGACTCCAAATAAATTTACCACTTTTTGGGAACTAAGTATTCCTATAGGCCGCATTCCCCACAAATACTATTAAAAAGGTTGACCAAACTTTCAATTTCAACTAAGACTCTACTTTTTCGTAATGAAAAACTTTTACCGCAACAACAGCAATACTACGAACATTTGAATGGTTGAAGAAACTTGCTCAACTCAAAACATCACAGCACAGAACTGGACACATACCGACATACAGCTTTGGTATTGAGACATGCAACCGTGTGGCAATTAAACAAAATTTTTAAGGTTATACAAAATTCCATTAAAAATGCAGCGAAGCATAAATGAAAATAGAAAACAGTTTGGACAAAGTGCACAAGAAGTGACGAGTGGCGAGTTGGCAAGTAACGAGCAACAGGCAGAAGCTGTGCAGCAAGAGAGGGGATTTGAAAAATTTGAAATTTAAATGTCAATAGAAAGAGGAGAAAAAAAAATGGCATGAAAAGCTAACAGAGAAGAGCATAAGTATGCAGTGATGGCTGGCGGAGAGCAAGCGGAGTGACGCCTGCTGATTGACAAACTGACTGATGGGCCGCACTGCTGCTGGACATTTGTGTTTTGGAAAACCAAATAAAAATCTGGCAAAACTTTTCAATAAAATGCAAAGTGGACACATGCCACACGTAGCGGCAGGAAAAAGGTTGCTTGCATGGTGAGTGTATTTGCCACAGCATTGTGTGTGTTGCATGTGAAGCACTTGTGTTGCACACTTGCTTTAGCCATGCAAAATGCCGGCTTAGAATTGTCAATTGTTGCTTGGACGGCTTTGGGCTTACGGGCGGCGACGTTGTGGCAGCTCATAGCTGAGGCGGGGCGCTGTCAGTCGGTCGATTTGGACTATACGGTTAGTTGGTGGGACGGTGCATTGATAGTTTGGTCGTCGAATGGTTGTTGGTGGTTCACTGCGACGTTTAGTTTGAAGTATATTCTCATTGATATGTGCCAAGTATGTTGCAACATGGCGACACATGCATACAAATATATATGTATACATACATACACTCCACAAATGGCACTTGCAACAAAGCAACTAACAATTGTTTGCACTTGCTGTGCTTTTGTGCCTCTACTTCCTAGGCAACTACCTGCGTATGTCTGTATGGCATGTGACAACAAGAGATTTGCCAACAATGTGGCAGCAATGCCACAGCAACCGAAAAAATGCAAATACACATAAATATCGATAGGCGGCACATAGTCTATAAACCTCTCTAGCACCCCACTCCCCCATATACACAACTTTGTTCCTCACATCCATAGCCCTCCTCTCTACATTCTTCCTCAACTCCCCTCTCTGTAATAAGTGCCCACTATTAAATACATGACGCTTGAAACTATAAATATTTTTAAGCGTGTGCGCGTTTGTGTGTGGCAACTGCACAACAATCAATATGACTTGCAACCGGTGGAGAGTTAAACCAATAAACGGGACGTGCAGGCTGGAAAAGCCACTGTGTTGCAGCAGTTGCATCAATATTTGACTTGCAACTAAAAATGTTCGGATTTTTGGATTTTTTGGTTAGTACTACTCCTGTTGTTGCTATAGTGTTTGTAGTTGTTTGTGTTGCCACTGAAGTTGTTTTTGTTATCTCTGTAGTTATTGCTGTTGTTTACCGGCATTTTATACAGTAGTCTAAAATCTAAATTTTATAGTGGTCTCATGGCTTTCTGCAACTTCGAGCTGCCTGTCAAGCGTGCCACAGCCGCAGTTGCATATTTGATATGGCTCTTTAGGTAGTCGAAAGTTGGACCAATAAAGGTAACGGCAGAGCAAAAAAAAAGTAGCTGGCTTGCTGTGTAAATGCTGCAGTTGGCTTAAATGATTGTTGTGTGTGTAGGTAAATATGAGGGTGTGTTGAGAATTACTCGAATGTTTTGCAATATTTAAATATATTTATATGGAAATGTATTTCTCTTTGAAATTTATTGATTGGCTTAAATTGGCTGCAATTTGAGCTTACAATAAAATAAATAAGGCTTAACGTTAAAATTGTAGATTCTTATATCTAGCTTACCTGCTGCTACAGCAGACAAATCTTCGCTCAATGGGAAAAGCTTACTATAACGTTAAGAAAGAAATTTTTACATTAAATTGAAGGCTTTTGACAATGGAAAGGGTTCAGAGGCTCGCTGCGCTGTGCATAACGGGAACTTTTGAACTGGTACTAAACCTGCCACCTATAAACCTCTTTGCCTCTGGCTGCAGGAGAATTTACATATAGAACCTTCGGGCTTAGCTCGGTGGGTAATGGCAGTTTGGTAGATATCGACTTGATCCCAATTTTTAACTGAGAAAGAAAGTTCAAAGTACACATTCTCAAAATTTATACGGAAGGCTCGAAAATGGACGATGGAGTTGTTACAACGATATACTGACCAGAGTTAGGTATAAGGTATCCTTTTAAGTCGCCGGAACACTGCAGTATATTTCAATTTAAGGTCTTTGCTATTGCGAAAGGCGTAGCTGGCCGTTAATACACCTGCAGGCAATTCCGGAGTCAACATCTACGTAGACAATCAGCAATCAAGACAGTAATCTCGTAGCGCATATCGGTCTCAATTGTGTTGGAAGTAGGGCAGCAGTGGAAAGGATTGCTAGAAGAAAGCAACTTAACTTCTACTGGGTGCCAGGTCACAAACGCACCGAGGGCAATGCTATAGAGGGCGAGATTGCCAAGAATGGTTTACGGCTAACACCAGAAAACGTGATCAACATTGGGAAACTCATGCATTGTCTATACTATGATCTTGACAGAAGCATGCTAAAGAAAGCGAAACCCCATGGAACGAGCTACCTGGATGCAAAACTGCAAAAGTCATGTGCAAAACGGTATATCGGAAATACACGAAATTGCTATTGGCACTCGTTAGAAGGGACTATAGAAAAATGATCAAAATACTAACTGGTCACTGTCTGGTGGAGACACACGGCCGCAGGACGGGGCTGACAGGTCGAGAAGACTGCAAGAAATCACTAGAGTAAGGCACCAGAGAAACAATGGAGCTTCGCTTGTGCACTTGTCATGCATTGGCAAGACTAGGCTGTAAGCATCTGGGGTCCTCACTGTATGATACGCTGGAGGAGGTATCGATAGTGAGGCCGCAGAGTCTGTTAAATTTGCATTAATCTCAGGCTTCCTAAAGGATGTCTACCCTCCACGAACCTAATAATGAGACTCCATCTTTTATCGCAAAGGACCAAAACTGGTCTATGCGTGGTTCATTGGCCTACCAGATTAAACTATACTAAGTGTAGCCAGTGCCTTCTCCACCTGGTCTTTCTAACAGAGTGGAACTTTTTCACTTCCTCTGCTTCCTGGAGTGTTTTCATCCATTCGGATGGCATGACCTAGCCAGTTGCAGTTCCTTTTCGGGCAGTCAAAATCAGCTTCGAAGAAGAAGCAGTGGTGTCGATCCTCTTATCATGGGCCGTTTCCAAAGTTTGACGCATGGTACATATCTGGTCAGTTGTTGATTTCCAGGCCTAAAGACGCACTTATAAGGCCCAATCAGTTTGTGACGGTAGACCTTAATCGCTCACCCACTATGCACGATAAGACCTTATATGCGATATTGAGGAGGCCTATCCTACGCTAGTTGGCGAAGATTGTGTGGTCCCCCTTTTTTGTGGATTAGACAGCGCATGCTTAGATTCCAATCGTCGAGCATGCTTTCTTCCGACCATATTCTACAAAGAAACTGATGCATGCCCCTTATCAGTTCTTCGTCGACGTATTTGAATAGCTCGGACGGTAATCCATCGGCCCTATTCCCTTTTTTGTTCCCATCCCGCACGTGTTGTGGTCGATCGTAACGTTGCGAGGTAGGCAGTCTGTCTACTCTCCGCTGCGACACGGCACTCCTCGGCGTACCTGCTGTTCTTTTGCATTTTCCGAAAACCAATGGTTCCGGTTGCAGCTGTACGTAAGGAGCTTTAAATGCCGTCCCATAGTTCCTTTATAGCGAGTTGCTGATGAATGCTCTCAGAGAGCAGGAGTGCAAGCTGAGTAGAAAATCGTTCGGCAACTTCTTGCCATCGAACTTTCCTTGTGTTTTGTTGACATGTGTTTGTTGTTACACACAGGCGTGTGCGTATCTTCCTTGCAACAAGGTAGTGGTCCGAATCAATGCTAGGACGTCGGTGCCTAAAAGTCTGGAAACATGTCTCCAATTAGCTTGATGAATGCTGGAATTTTGTACTACAGATAATCATAATACGAAGCTCGGCGAGGTTGATCACCCTTAACCCATTTGGTGTGTTTCATAATGGATGCTGAATTTGTGCCAAATGGCGTTGAAGTCGCTAAGCGCTAGAGGCAGCGGCAGAGGCAGCTCTCATAGGTGCGCTTATGTATATAAGAAGATTTCACAGAAAACATTGTGTTACTTTTTTTTCTTAGTCCAGATCCAAGATCTTCATTTAAGGAAATGATTTGACATTTTGATACTAAGTTATTATTCTCGTACCTTCTTCTAATACTTCTGCAATATATTTAAGGATGCATTCCAAAAGAATATTATCTGATAATTTGACTACCAACGACTGTTAGGGTGAACTTTTAGAAATATCCTACGGATTTATTAACATAACAGGACGTATATTTCGAACTGCGTAACGGTATTGCTGTACATTTCTCTTTGGGAATGTATGACTATAATAGTTTGGTTAACTCGTAGGTTTTTCAAGGGGATCCCGAATATAATAACGATTATAAGAGGTTTTCTCACTCCCTGTCTCAAGCTTCGGCGTACTTTTTATAGCTTGGTTGCGATAAAGAGTCCCAGCTATCAATGCAGCAGCTTTCTTGTGCTCCTTCTTGCTTAATATTTGTCTGAATATCAATTAGCATCCGACTACTTCTCCTTACTTACTTCCAATTCACTCCTCTCCATAAGCTTCTTACCATTTTAATTTACTCAAACTCAGCACTGCTTAATGGTGATGAGCTCAGCTCGTTTCGCTACTTGTCAATGCTAGAAAAAAGGGCGAGATTATCAATATATTGTACGTACGAGTATTTCCTTAAACCGACGGCCACAACCCTTTGCATGTAGCTTGTCGAATGAAACGTCAAATCTCTCTACACAGCGACCGCTTTTGGCTGCAAGCAATTTGGCATACTTTCGGCAAGCAAGCGAAGCCGCATGTGATGACGTGGACTGTGTGAGAATGTCCGAATAGTAGCAATTTCGGCTGGCGTCATTATCAACAATTTTGCCAACTCCACCTTTTCGTTGTAGCACTAAAAAACCGACTAGTATGTACGACGTGAAATGGTGAAATTCAATAACTTTGAAGAAAATAGAAAACAACAAAAACTATATAATATATGAAAAAAGAACACAAGTAACTGCAGTAACTAAAGATGCAACTAACCAAGCAGATAAGTGACTTGTTAACTAAAAATTGTGGTAAAAAAAGAAAAGTCACTTTGTGAAATGCTCGGTTGGGCTGTGTAAGTCTATAGTCAACAAAATGGCTGATCAACGTAATGACCGCCTGACAATTGACAGGGCAGCTCGTAAGTACCTTTATGGTTATCGATAGCAGTATAGCGAGGTAGCCTCGTCAACCTAGCAGCTGTGCCATCAGCTCGTTCGTTTGTTTTCGGTTAAAAGCTTTGATGTTTTGGTAAATACTTGCAGGGTGTGTCAGGAGGGACTGATTGATAGTTGACATGAAGAGTTTGATGAAATATATTATTAATATAAGGTTATTGAGGAAAAAATATTGGTTAGCGGAAGCTTTGAAAATAATAGAATTTCACGGGTGTTAGGATCAACCGCTTGACCAACTTGAGGATCGTGGATGCCGACTGATTGTATGTGCAGATAATGTACTTATGGTCAAAGGAATGTTCATGAGTACCGTGTACGAGTTCACGCAGGGGTATCTTAGCGTCGTAACGAATTGGGCAGTCGGAAGTGGTCTCGCCATCAACCCAAATAAAACCTAGCTGGTTTTATTTACTAGAAGATTAAAGATCCCGATGGCATCACCGCCGCAAATAGGATAGATCCGTCTGCAATCGTAGGATACCGTGAATTATCTGGGGTTCATTCTGGATAGGAAGCTTTCATGGAAGCCGAATATCAAATAGAGAACAAAAACGGCATAGAATATATATATACTGCTGTAGAGGAGACATTGGCAAAAGGTGGGCTCTCTCACCGAAAGTGGTTTTCTGGCTCTACGACACCATAGTCAAGTTCATTATGTTCGATGGTCTTTATGTGGTGGATCGCTCCAGAAAAGACCACGCTTGCAAAGAAACTCGAGAGTGTTCAACGGGTGGCGCTCATCAGCATTAAAGCAGACCGGTTAGTCCACTACAACCATGGCACTTAACACTATCTTCCACATAGTGCCCGCAGACATCGTCGAAAGGTGGACGGCTGCTTAAGTTGCTATCAGACTAAAAGATCTGGGTTCTTAAAGGAACACATATCTATACACTCGGATGTTCCCACACACTTTAAATTCATACCGGAGCACTTGGATCATGGAGTTGCCAAACCGAATTCTGGTGGCTCCTTCTCTGCCCATACACCGGGGAGAGAGTTGTTGGAGGGTAAATCCCCTTATAGGAGAGGGTCAGTGAGCTTCTTTACGGATAAGTCAAAGCTTGGTGGGAAGGTCGGTGGAAGTGTTTACTGTCAGGAGCTCTCTATCAACTTCAGCTACAGACTTCCTGACTATTTCAGTGCCACCCAAGCCGAGGTTGCAGGTATTAAGGTAGCAATAGACTTAATGCTCCGGAGTGCAGCCTTCTTCAGAGAAGTGACCATCCACTTGGATAGCAGAGCGGCGATACGAGCAACATTAACAGTACGTTTAGGGTTGGTCAAGGAGTGCCTAACCACGATATTAATACTATCGAGTGGCTTAAGACGGGTATGTGTGCCAGGCCACAGCGGAATCGCAGGGAATTGTAAAACTATAAGCTTGTAAGGAAAGGCACTCTAGAACCGCTCTTTGTAGAATGGGATCGTTTCGGTGCTCCCATATCCTCTTGTGCTGAAGCTGCTGTTCGCGAAAACTTGACCAGCGCTGGGCTAAGATCGATATACAGTCCACGTGCGATCCCTCTCGATCAGCCATCTAACCTATGTCCAACGACTTTCTAAAAAGTAATCAACATTCGTATTTCAGTAAAATATAAGGAAGTCATCCTCGATATCGTCCAAGTTAACCTGAGTAAATTGACTAGCACAAGAATTCATATTCTCGAAAGCTTACACCTTAATTTCCGCGCGAACTCTTCATCACGATTCACTGCTACAATAACTTTAATGAGCCCTGATATAGCTAACTGAGACCCCGAGTAAATTTAGAAATGAGTGGAACGCAACTTCAACATAAGCCTCATTAGAAATGAGAAACTCATTTTTGACGCAACTGTTCCGACCGACTAAAAAATAATGTGCTTGTTAAGGTCTTGAGTCTGAGGAAAATCCAAATCCGGACTGCATATAGATTTGTAACCCAAGTGAATTAGGATTTAATTGACTTTTAGATGGCCTTTGGGGTAGATGAAAATGATCTCATTGAGAATCTCTAATAGGTTGTATTGAGATTGGGAGCTGAGAGGTTTTCAGTTCCAGTTGTGTTGGAATTAATTCAGTACAATGGTACGCCTCGCATCCAGTAAATTATGAAAAGCAGTCTGACTGGCTGAGATTATCATAAAAGTATTTTGATGAGACCGTAAGGATTCAATTTGTCAGACCTAGTAAATATCCATAAGTTATGAGGAACAAATGATATATATTAAAAAGACGCCACTTAGGCTTATTCGATGGAGTTCTTAAGACGATTGACTATTAGCCTCGTCGGACTTTGATCAGTGAAACCCTCAAGAAGTCGCGTTGGATTTCTGAAACTGGTTATATTTGTATTTTTTTCATAATGC
The DNA here is from genome assembly GCF_016617805.1 of Bactrocera tryoni. Taxonomy (NCBI): domain Eukaryota; kingdom Metazoa; phylum Arthropoda; class Insecta; order Diptera; family Tephritidae; genus Bactrocera; species Bactrocera tryoni. Next base: position 74,671,790 of record NC_052500.1, read on the forward strand.
CATGTGGTCCAAAGCGAGTTCATTTTGATCCTTTGATCCAAAATAGTATCTCGTAAGACCCATACTAAGTAGTTTTAATAGATCGATCGTCCATTTTGCAGCACCCTTTAAATTTTTATATTTATTTTCACTTTTTAGTTTTTCTTTTCTTTCTTTCATGTCTCCCATCGATTGATTTGTCCAACGATGCGTCGCCTTTACGCTGCGGCTGTGTCTTCAACTATGCTGCTGATGTGGCGTGACGCCCCAAATTTAACGTTGTTGTTGTTGTCGTTTCCTGGTTTCACACTGGATTGCCATACAAAAACAACCAGGTGGCATTTTATCGAACAGTTTGGCGATTGCAACAGATGCCGCTCACTTACTAACAGATTTTGCCAGTTTTATGATATCATTGTTTGCCATCTGGATAGCTGGGCGACCATCAACACAGCGGTAAGTTGTAACAAGTACACATAGTATATACTATGTAGGTATTACATTACTTCTATACACATATATGTATGTACATGCGTAAATTTGTTTGTGTTTGTGGTGCACCGGGTTTGTTTTTTTTTGACTATTAATCGTCGGGATTTTAGCTTACTCCATTTTGGAATATATACGAACAATTTATTTTAGCAGACTTTGTTGTTGCTTTTGTTTGAGGTGGCAAACTAATTTAGGGTGAACTGCATATTGCATGTTGAAACCCAGTGAAGTATTGTGGCAGATTACATCTTATTCTTGATCGAAATTTTCTAATGATCTAAAGTATTGAGTAATTCACGCTTCGAAAAATTCATATATAATATTTAGTATTGATTTTTAATTGGGAAACCAGTCAGTGATGCTATAGAATCTTACGGGTTTGGTTGTTCATTAGAAAATATCGGAAGTCCAATTTCATTCACTTTTGATAGTAAGTCGAAGAGAACGTTTTAAAAGCAGTCTCTATCCCAAAAGCAGAGTTATGCCGCTTGAAATCAGGAATTAATTCAGCCCACTGAGTTTCTAAATGGTAACCAATTAAGTTTTATTAAGTTCTGTAGATTTCATAAAATATCTAATTATTTTTCACCACGGCTATTCAATGTCTTTTAAGTTGGAACATTGGGTGCCGTGAAAGATATTCCGTCTCAAGCTGTTGTAGATTGGGAATTCTCAAAAGTTGGGTTCCAACATCTCATCATCCTACGCGCTTACTTTGCATTCTGCCTACTTCACTTAATAAGGTTTGCGAAGGTGATAGGCTAAAGGTATATAGATGTCCTTTGATGACCTCTGCGATATTACTTAGTTTTTTCTTACCCGAAAGCATCAGCTTTCTGGTATGTCTTTCATCAACCCTTGCGCGAAGTAACTTTGTGGTATGCCCTGTGTTTGTAGTGTTCCAAAAATGTACATAGTGTTCCTCTAGCTTTCAATGCTTCAAGCAAACCCTCCTGGAGTTGAATGGCCAGGGTGGATTGATGTGGGATTTGGAAATATCTGAGGCTTACTTTGTTCTGAACGGAAATCGTAGAACTCGTCATCTTGAAAAGAACATCAGATGAAGCCCGAGCGCGTTTATGTGCAGTACCGTGACATGAATAAACAAGTTTAGTGCCTTTGAAAGCAGTTCCAGCTTATATTTTCCGACATCTCGGTGGAATGGTGGTAGTAGAAACAAATGCCTAAGCGGCTTCCTATTGACTTTAAAGCGCTTTATCGAACTACTATATGAGTTGTGATTTCAGAAGTTGTATTTTTTGACTTCAAAAGGGACTGAAAATAGTAGTACAAGCGCAATACCTATCTTGACGATCAGTTACAGAACTTAATCCTTGCTTCTCCTTTTTATACCCATTCAACACACAAATGTTAGACTTTGACTCAAGAGAGAAAAGCTTTTCTTCTAGAATTCAATACTTTAATACTAATAATACCTAAACCCATGTCTCATCCAAGCCTCAAAGTCATGTGTTCCACTCACACGCCCGTAGCGATTGTTTGGCGAAGTAACCATCGAGATTAATTTTAACTTTAACTTAAACATTAACTTATACTTAAACTTTAACTTTAACTTTAACTTTAATTTTAACTTTAACTTCGACTTTGACTTTGGCTTTAACTTTAACTTTAACTTTAACTTTAACTTTAACTTTAACTTTAACTTTAATTTTAACTTTAACTTAAACATTAACTTATACTTAAACTTTAACTTTAACTTTAATTTTAACTTTAACTTTAACTTTAACTTTAACTTTAACTTTAACTTTAACTTTAACTTTAACTTTAACTTTAACTTTAACTTTAACTTTAACTTTAACTTTGACTTTGACTTTAACTTTAACTTTAACTTTCCAACAAAAAGAAAATTGCAATACGAGCTTCTATAGACTTTTGGTAAAATAGGTTAACTCGAAACATTTGTTATGGTACACTTTAGAGGATAAATGTATATTAATATACGAGTATATATATATGTATGTGTAATCATCACTGCCATAGTGAAACCAATAGTAACACAGTCCATAAGTCATTGAACCAGCTCAACTGTCATTTTCACCCTTCAGCGTTGCATTCAAAATTGCCTACTTTGGAGTTACTCTTTTTTATTCGAAATATTCATGTGACTTCTTGTTTTTGGGAAAAAAAAATTTTTATCACCCAAAAACTGCTGTTAGTTTTGGTTTTTGATGAAAACACATTCGCTCGACGCTTTACAAAACGGCAGCTAAGTCTAAGTATTGCGCTAGTTTCGGCTCGTTGGAAAAATCGTTTTCAATTATTTTCATTTTTGTATTTTCTATTTGCTGTTTTCCATTTGCAGTTTTCATTTTGGTTTTTAGACGGCAACTAAACAAATGTTCACTTTAATTGCCATTTAGTTTTGCCGAAATTGCTGCACATTTAGCAACTTGCAACTCGTGTGCACACAAGTGGGTGGACGACAAAACGACAAATGGGAGAGAATTTATAGATGTATATATCTGTATATATATATATACATATATATATGTATATATATGAGTGTGTGCATAATTTTGTGCAAATCTAGTTGTGTGTGTTTGGTAGTCAAAAAACGACGGCAAGTTGAAGAGTAATAATAATAAAATGCAGTTATATGTGTGTGTAGGCGGCTATGAACATGTAAATGTTCGTTATGCTAGGGTGCCAATTGTTTCCTAAGTTATTTTTTTTAGAAAATATGCCTCCTAAAATTTCAGTTTTTGCATTCAAAAAATTATGCAAAGTAAACAAGTTTTTTATTTTCATTTACGACTTCAGAGGAAGTATATTCTAATACAAAATTTAGCTCTCTGCAAAAAAGGTCTTAATGATTTTTTCTCTAGAGCCACTTCTTTAAAAGTTATATGCAGTTAAAATTATATATAAAGTGACCTGAGTCTTCATACAATTGCTTCATACCTTTTGTGTTACTCATACGGCATGGTGTACTATATGAAAATATGTAGTACTACATGTAGCTATAGCTGCATGATTTTGACTGTGTATAACTTTTAAAGATTTGTTTTTATGAAAAAAATATTTTGACGGTTTTTGCAGCGCAGTAAATTTTGTAGTAGAATATAATCTCTTCAAGTAGATTAATTTGCTTTGGGGTTAAAAAACTTATTGCAAAAGATCAAAAAATCCCATATAAAATATATGGGAAAAGTAATAATGTTTAGGCGCGGTATGAGCTGAAAATAAAAAGCATCTCTTTTTAAGTTAAAACCTTAAATTTCAAATCTGTGAAATAACACCCTAATTTATATACACCTAATATACATGGTACATCTATGTACATATAAACACTCATTTGCAGCGCTAAACTATTGAATCCGTCGACATATGTATCAATAAACTAGTCACCACTTGAGCGCATTCATGCATGCGCACATAAACGAGACTGTGTGTGTTGTGTGTGGTGGGTTGTACATGACGTATGAGCAATATTCAATTCAATGCTTGCAATTTGCCGTATTTAATGGCTTTTTTACAGTTAATTAGTGGGTCACTGTGTGCATTTGTGTGTCTGCAAATGATTTGAGTGGGCAAAAATAAAATTGCCTTTAATTTGAATTGCCGTTATTCACTTCAAGTACTGTTACATATGATATAAATAAGAAAGTTACATGGTGCATAGTTAAAGGTACAAGTTTTGTAATGAATTGTAACGGTAAATATGCAAACATAAAAAGATATATATGTATGCAAATACATGAAAATAAATTTATTGAGCTTGAAAGGTTTTGCGAGTGCCTTTATACTGTCACATTAGTTGAAATGGAGGTAATTAACATGAAGTGAGGTTAGTTTATGTAGGGTTGCATTTGAGTAACGGTAAAGTAAATATGTAATATAAAAAATGACAATTGAGAAAGTAGACCATATATCTGTACGAGAAATATTTAATTTTTGTAAGATATTATTTACGGTTTAGCTTCGAGTAACATATAAGAGTGTCTGGGTAAGAGTTTTTCACGGTTGAGTGGGAGGCGTTCGGATGTCTAAGACACCAATATATGCTTACTAAAACTCAAACATTAAAATTAAGCTATTCTGAATCAAACCAAGTAAGGTTAACTTAGGTTAGATGGTTGATCAAAGATCGCACGTGGATAGCTATATCTAGTCTTTTGTGAAGCAATAGAAAAGAAGAACTCCTGTGTTCGAACTTATAAGCTGCAAAACATTTGGTAGCCAATCAAAATTTGTTTGGTGGGATGTCTGTAGGTATGCGCTCCCAAGAGTTTAAGTTTTGCAATCGATGCCAAATAATAAAGAAAGAACTCCTGAGTTGTTTCCACCTCATCTTCTTTCTATTTTACCGATGGCGGTTCTAAGGTGCACTTTTTTGCAAGCTCATCAGATTTACAGTTCCCTGCGATTCCGCTGAGGCCTGGCATCAATACCAGTCTTATCACGAAGACATTCGAATCTATTGAAAGTTACTGGTTAGGTACTCCTTGCATGTAATGTTAATGAGTTCAAGGTTAGTATCGCCGCTCTGCTATCTGAGTGGATGATCGCTTCTCTGTAGGAAGCTGCACTCCGAAGCAGTAATTCTACTGCTACGAAATGGCGGAAACTTGGCCTGGGAAACTCTGCATAGTCAGGAAGTCTAAAGCTGGTGTTGATAGAGAGCTTCTGACAGAAACCTTCCCCAAGCCTTGACTCATCCGTAAAAAAGCTCACTGCCCTTTCCCCCCCAATTCCCACCCACAGCCGGTATATGGTTAGAGAAAGAGTTGTCAGAGTTCGGTTTGACAACTCCATGATCCAAGTCATTCATCCGTTCTTTTAGGAACCCAGATTCTCTGAATCTTAAAGTAACTTTCGCAGCCATAAACCTACCGTCGATGTCTACGGGCAATACTGGATTGGACCTTAGTGCACACACATGCTGATGAGTGCCACATAAGGACTCCATAGAACATAATAGCTTGACTATGGTGTCGTAGAGCCAGAGAACCACTTGCGGTGAGAAACCCCACCTTAAGCCAATGGCTTGTCCACAGCAGTACAATGCAATCGATGCCTACTAGTAAGGTTTTTGAAATTTATCTTGAGAAAATGTATATTGTTTCTCATCAAGGGAAGGTGTGTAGTGATGAGGGTCCATACACATCCATTTTGCAGTCTACAAGAAATATTTCTTTAAAAACAATATTATAATAAGATCGCTAATCACAGGTTTAGGCAGATCAGTAATTAAATTATTTTAAAGAAAGTTCCATTTAGTTTCCTCATTCTTGGGACCAGTTTCGGATATATTCGATTACTTAAAGGCTTCCGAAATAGATACGGAATTCCAAATATACTTAGACCACAATGTGGACTTCTTCGGATTAAAGTGGATTAAAGTTTTAGACCATACGATCTTTTTTGTAAAAAAGAAATTCTAAATCAGCTTTTGCTTCGGTGCTAATATAAAGAGGGTCTCTCGTATCTTACCAATTTGAAACGAATAATCTATATTCTGGTTTCTGGTTTAATATTGGTATTCTAAACGCCCAGGGGATATGTTATGTATCTCCTGCTATTAGAAAATTCATATGTTTTTTTAAAAACTTAACAACAGGTGTAAAATTTCGACTACAGAAAGCTCTTAGCTCCAATCGAATAACAATAATTATAACTTCACGTCTTCTGAAATTTCAATGATATCGTTCATGTAAAACTTTCGGATATGCGAGAGCTTTTGCAGCTTCTGAAGCTTTCGGCCATTTATTTCATTGGGCTTTTGCAGCTTATGAAGCTTTCGGCCGTTTCTTTCATTGAGCTTTTGCAGCTTATGAAGCTTTTGGTCATTTCCCTCTGAAATACATGAGAAAAACTAGATCATATTTGTAGAAATCTCGGAGACCAATACTGTTACTGGTTGGCTTATAGTAGGCTCCATCACTGTGAATTTCGGAGTAAAAATCAGTAATTTTTAAAAGATCGAAGATCGATGCTCCTAACCGGAAAAATGACTATTTCAGATATTTGTAAGCTTACTTAGGTTTAATATTTTTCATAATAAAACTAGAGATAAAATTAGACTTCGAGACCTGATTTGTATGTTATGTATTTCCTACTATACTTGTAAGATACGATCTTTGGATAATACTTCGAAGTCTGCTAAATTTATACTTGGTAAACACTTTTATAACGCAAATTAAGATTTGTAAGTTTTAGTAGTATCCTTGATATTTCCAAAACATTCTACCAAGCATACATTTAGGGTTTATCAAACAGAGTTATTAAACTAAAAACATTATGCTAATATAAGTCAGACTAATTAGACAAGCTCGGAAAAAAAATTGAAATGAAACAGTCAACACAATTTGTGAAGCGTCGCTTTTAACTTCGAAAAAGAAAGACATTTACATTATATTAACTCCTAAAAGTATGCAATAAAAAAGTGTAAAATGAGAACACTGCATTTGCCGACAAAGTATAAAATAAACATAAGCCGGCGCAATAACAATAAAAATCATAATAATAAATGCAAGCATCAACAAAAAAAAAAACAATATGAAAGCCAACAATAACAGTGTCAACATAACTGGCTACAAAGTGAGCTCAACTAGCGACAAAACGTTTGAGACTACCGGAAAAGGTAATTGCGTTGAAAATGGCAATGTTGCTGCCTACATATAGGCAAGGCGGGTTAATGCAGCGTACTTTTAGGGTGGGTGTGTGTGGTATATTCTACAAATTCTTTTGTTGTTTTTGTACGTGCTGTATTATTTTTTGTTCGCTGTGTGCTGCTCGGCCTTATGCACTTATTACTTCCATATGGCGTGAATAACAAAGCAAATGCGAAAGAAGTGAGAAACAGGTAATAAAATCATAATAACATGAAAAAAACAAAAACTAAATAAAAACGGTTGAGTGTAAAGAAAATGTAATAGAAATGCTGGCGGAGTAAGCATGCATGAATTAATAGACGCCTTTGTGCGGGCGAGTTTGCATATGCGGGGGCGGAAATGTGGTTGGGTGGGATTGTAAGTTGGGTGTGTGTGCAAATTATGCAATTTAACTTTTATTGGGGTGCTTAAGTTTTTTCAGCGACTGTATGAGAAGCAGAAGAAAAATAAGAAAAATAAATAAAATACATAATAAAAATTAGATAAAAAAATTAAAAACAAAATTAAAAAAAGGATAAGACGAAAATTTAAAATAAAAAATAAAATCCAAAAACCAGAAAAAGTAAATAAAGAACTAAAAATATTAAAGTAAAGCTAAAACCAGAAACTTGAAAAATCGAAAAATTAAGAAAAACATTAAAGAAAACATTAAAAAATTAACAGAAAAAAGTTATTGTTAAATGCCAAAAAAATTAAAATGTAAAATTATTAAATCCAAAAATTAAAAAAAAAATGTATAAAATGTTAAGAAAAATTAAATTCAAAAAGTAGAAAAAATTTAAATAAAATTAAAACCTAAGACTAGAAAAAAATCTTAATCCAAAACTTTTGAGAAATTAAAAAAAAAAATTAGAGAAAAAATAAAATAAACAAAAAAATAAAAATGGAAACAAAACTTTAATTTAAAAAAAATAAAAAATAGCAGAAAGTTTAAAAAATTATAGTACGATAATTAAATTATTTAAAAAAGGATCAAATTTTAAAGTTATTAAATCCAAATATTAGAAAAAATTAATTAAATTAAACAAATTGAAATAAAATTAAAACCAGAAATTTGAAAAATTAAAAAATAAATTAAATAAATATTTAAAAAAAAAATAAAAAAATATTAATTAAAAAAATTACATTAAACTAAAAAGAAAGAAATTGTAAAATTATTAAATCCAAAAATTAAAACAAATTTATATAAATACTCGTATAAAACCACAAATTTAAAAAAAAAATTAATAAAAAGTTTAAAAAAAGTTAAATTCCGATCTTAAGAAAAATAAATTTTTAAACATATTAAAAAATTGAAAAATTAACAGAAAATTAAAAAAAATTTATTAAAATGACAACAAAATTTAAAAATATGAGCAATTTGAAAAATTATTGAATCTTAAAAAAATTATAAAAAAATTAAATAAAATTAAAATCAGAAACTTCAAACATTAAAAAAAATTAATAAAAATTAAAAATTATTCTGAAAACTAAAAAAAATAAAAGAAAATATACTAAATTAACAAAAAAGTTATATTAAGATTAAAAAAAAGAAATCCGAAAACTTTTCTAAACATCAAAAATGGCACCCTCCCACTCACGCTTTCATTTAGGCTCCCACCACACTTCCTCACATCACAGCCATGCAAATTGCCTGCTCTCTAACTGCAAAAACGTTGCATACTTCGCGGCGCATTGCCTGCATTTCGGCGCAAATTTGTTTGCAAAGTAAAATCGCAATAAAAGAAAGTAGCAAATTGACGCGCGAGTTAAGTCTCAAACAAATGTTGATGGCGTGAATAGTTTTCATTTACATACATATGTGTAAGTGTGTGTATGCCTACGCTTGCTTAAAATTCTGCGAAAATTGTGCCATTTCAATTTTCGTCTCATTTGAAGTCGCGCAATTTCGCGTTTTTTTAACGAAAATATGTTTTGCAGTCATTTGGAGGCGCCAAGGACTGTAAGCCACCCGCGACTGAGGACTGGCGTTTGATAGGGGCGCCTAAGTGAGCGCGCGCCTAAGTGAGCGCGCGCCTAAATGTATGCAAAGCTACATATGCAAATTTCACTTATTTTCTTTCAAACTTATCAACTTTTGCAAGCAGTCATTCCGTTACACATATACACCCACACACTTATACCGCACATCAGCGTTGATTACTTTCGCAAATACTTATTATTTGTGACGGCTGCTGAATGGCCATAAAGCGCTGCGACTGCCACTTTTCGAAATTTTTTTGGTGTTTAGAAAATTTTGTCTCACAAGTAATGTTAGTAAGTGTGTTTGCATGTATGTGTGAGTGTCTATGCAGATTAAAAGTTTTTGCCCGTTAATGCGCTGTGAGCTGATGATACAGTTTTGACAGCGGAAATGTGGTTTTTGTAAGCGTTGTTGCCTAACTCAACTGTCTAACTGTATTTTTAAGTGTGCATATGTGTATGTACATACATATGTATGTGTTTGCATGTCAAATTACGCAATTTGCGGTAAATAAAATGGTTTTGGAATTGCTTTTGGAATATTATAAAATCTTTTGTATTGTCTGACAGAGACAATTACATAATTATTTTGAAGATGAACAGTGAAAAAGTGGTGGAATGGCGGAGTAGCAAATAAGGGCATTGAACTTTTGAAAATTTAACGTTAGCTACACTTATGTCTGTATATACAAAATTAAGCATCCAAATACGGGTACACATACACAAATATATTTGAACAGTTCGAAAATTTGCCTGCGACCTTTTTACTTCTTAGGTATTAAAATCTAAAAAAAAAGTTATAAAAGGTTGCCACCTTTTTTGTTGATAAATTTTTCCATGAATTAGATTAAAGAAATACATTCTATTGACTTAAGTCATATGGAAAGTTTAAAGGTAGAGTTGTTATGTAACAGCGCTGCCACTTATTAAAAACAAGGTTGCCACTTGCTTTGATAATAAATTTTACTCTAAATTAGGTTTACAAAATCCATTCTTTCACTTAGTTCTTTTATAAAGTTTTACCTCAGATTTGTTATCAAACAGCGTTGCCACCTATTTCTTAAATATTTACGTTTTTGAGTTTTGATTATAAATTTTTGTATAAAATATGTTTAAAAAATGCAGTATATCAATGAAATTATATCAGCTCGTTTGGTAAGTTTTATTTTATGCTATCATATAATGGTGCTACCACCTACTTAAAAACATATTTAACTATCAAGTTCTTTTACTTTTAATTTGTTCTATAAAATATTAAAAAAAATTAAATTATATTGATATAATGATGAAAACCAATAGAAACATTTTATGGCGCTGCCACAAATTTGAAAACAATTTACCTATTTAAAACTCTTGATTAATCATTTTGTATAAAAAGATTAAGAAAATTGATGAAACCTCTTTCTGAACGTTTTAAAACGGCACAATTATTATTTGGCGTTGCCACCTATTTGAAAAATATTTACCTATTTACAAGCACACATTTTGATTAAAGATTAAAACAAATTGAAGAAAGCTCTCTTGGAACGTTTTATAACAAAACAATTATTTGATAGCGCTGCCAGCTATTTAAAAAAAAATTACCTTCTAAAAGCATTTGATTACAAAATTTCTATAAACAGATTAAAAAAAAATGTTATTGATGGAAGCGCATTTACAAACATTTTATGGTGCTGCCACCTTTTTAAAAAAATATTTACCTGCTAAAAACTTTTGATCCTTTTTTCTCTATAAAAAGATTATAAATATTGATGAAAGCTCTTTTGGTTGTATAACATTAAAATTAAATTACGGCGTTGCCACCTATTTAAAAAATGTTTTCCTACTAAAAACTTTTGAATAAAAATTTTCTATAAAAAGATTACAAAAAAATCTAGTAATGGGGGCTCATTTTTAATGTTATATAAATGGCTGGCGCTGCCAGCTATTAAAAAAATCATCATTTACCCATTTACAATTTTCGATTCTAAATTTTTCTATTAAATAAAAAATTTCAAAAAACCCATTATACTGACATGAGCATATTTCTAAAGTTATAAAACAGGACCAATTTTTTTTGGTGTTGCCGCCTATTTTAAAAATATTTTTTCTATTTAATAATTTTATTTTATTTTTTAACAGTAAACATATTGTATCGTATTTTTCAAAAATTTAAATGTTTTATTTGAACTTAAAATATTTAAATGGAGTTGCCACATTTACTAATTTTCTAAAAATTATTTTAGTATTTAAGTCTAAAATTTCAAATATATTACATTCAATAGATTAAGTGATTTTTCTTAATTAAAAACAGTTGAAAGAGGTTGCCACATATTTGTTTATAAGTTTTTTTTTATAAAAAAGTTCATTACATTGATCAAAACTCTTTTCGAAAGTGTCTTTAGTAGTGGAATTAGTAATTTTTTTTTAGTCGCCACCTATTTAAAAATAGGTTTTCTGTTTAAAAATTTTATAAACTTCGATACGTTAGTTTGTTTTTAAAAATTTAAATGTTTTCTTTGAACCAAAAATAACTAAATTTGGTTTATTTAGAGTTGCCACAGTTTCTTACTCTGTAAAAAATATTTTACCATTCGAAATTCAAATAAAATACAATTATCAATTATAGTTAGTGATTTTGTTACTAATATTCTGTCTTCCAAAAAACAAAAACCGATGAAATTGACACGTCTTTTTATTATACATTTTTCGACAGTTTTCTTACATTTTTTATACCCTAAATAGGGTATATTAAGTTTTTCACGAAGTTTGTAACACCCAGAAAGAAGCGCCGGAGACCCTATAAAGTATATATATAAATGATCAGTAAGTCGAGTCGATTTAGCGATGTCCGTCTGTCTGTCCGTCTGTCCGTCTCTCTGTCTGTCTGTATATATACGAACTAGTCCCTCAGTTTTTAAGATATCGTTTTGAAATTTTGCAAACGTCATTTGCTCTTCAAGAAGCTGCTCATTTGTCAGATCGGCCGATATCGGACCACTTTAACATATAGCTGCCATACAAACTGAACGATCGGAATCAAATACTTGTATGGAAAACTTTCACATTTGACAAGATATATTCACGAAATTTGGTACATATTATTTTCTAAAGCAATATGTAATCTCCGAAGAAATTGTTCAGATCGGTTGACTATAGCATATAGCTGCCATACAAATTGAACGATCGGAATCAAATGCTTGTATGGACAACTTTCACATTTGACAAAATATATTCACGAAATTTGGTATATATTATTTTTTAAAGCAACAATGTTATCTCCAAAGAAATGGTTCAGAACGTATTACTATAGCATATAGCTTCCATACAAACTGAACACATAGTTACTAACAGAAATGCACCTGTGAAGGGTATTTAGCGTCGGTGCAAACGAAGTTAACGTTTTTTCTTGTTTAAATTATTTTTTTTATTACTGCTTGGCTGTTCACTAGAAAGTTAATGAGCTTACTGGTTAGAACGAACTCTCATTTGACGCCTTCTGTTATTCCAAAAATTTTGGTCTTAAAGACTGTATTGTAGTTATTTGGTTTCTTGTTGCCTTTTGTGTATATTGGTAGAGAAGAACTCTATCTTTGTTTCATCTTTTGATCCATAAGGGAGTGAGCAGACAAAATTGGATTGGAGAGTAAAAATGAGGGCAAATTATTGAAAATTCTATAAAAATTCAAGCTAAATCCCGCTTAAGAGATATCATAGATAAAATAATTTTATAAAAATTTGTTTTTTGTTTTGGCTGAAATAAGCACTTCAGCTACACTTTACATTGTTGAAGCTCACAGTTTACTTAATCTAGTACTAATAAGAAGCCCCAGACTCAACTTAACCTATGGTTATTTTCAAGCCATCAACCTTTATTAATATGTTCCTGTAGTACAATTCATGATACCTTATAATACACCATTTTCTTTCATACAACTGTTGGCTCTGCTGCTCAACCTGCGCTCACTTCAACTCACGCTCGGTCTCCACCGCTTTATTCATGTCTTAATTTGCTAATTTTAATGCAAACATGTCTGCTCATATGTTCTCAGTTTAGAAAAAATTACTTCGCGCCATTCTGCCAGCAAAAGCAACTTATTTGCGCCGAAAAGTGTGCACAAGTTCGTAAGCTACTTGTTTACGAAAAATTGCTGCAACTCCGTGCAATGTGGCAGCGCGAATTCCTCTCAACTCATGGCAATGTGGTTGCGAAATTGTAAAGAAAACACAAAACAACAAAAAAATAAAAATATGCGAGACGTCCAAAAGAAATTTGCATTTGAAGCTAGCACGCCGCAAAGTATGCCATGCCGCTACTTAAATGTACGAAAAAATTGTGGGAAGAACATGCCAAATGGGCTGGGCGAACATTTCAGTGGCATTATTCAAAACGTCAACAGCCAACAAAGCTTTAGCATTTGGATACTCGGAGAACGGGCAGCTGACACCTGAAAGTTGGACAGACAGGGGTGGCAGGTATAAGGACGGCTGAATTTACTGGAATTTTTGGTGGTTTGGATATCAACTTTGAATATTTGACTGGCTGTCATTTGCCTTTTTGCACGTTTAAAAACAATTATTTTTTCTTTTTTGTTGCCATATTTTATGCTTTGCATTTATCAATTTTTATACCCTGAAGACGGTTTACTTTTAAGATTGATTAGAATATATACATACATATGTGCGAATTAGTCCTCCAATTTTTGTGATATCGTTATAAAATTTCTCATACGTTATTTTTTCCTCAGATGGCAGCTCTCTTGTCGGAACCGCCGATATAGGACAACTATAGCGTATAGCTGCCATGTAAACTGATCGATCAAAGTGAGGTTCTTGTTTGAAAAACTTTTTCATTTGTGAAGACATCTTCGTGAAATTTAGCATGAATTATTGCCCAAAACAGCGTTATATTATATGAAGAAATCTCTTAGATTGGACTATTATAGCATATAGCTGTCATGCAAACTGATCGATCCTAATCAAGTGCTTGTATGGAAAAATTGTTTATTTGTCAAGATACGTTCATCAAATTAGGCACAAATTGTTGTCAAAGGCAATACTATAATTACCGAAAAAATTGTACAGATCGGAACACCATAACTATAACTCGCATACAAATTCATCGATCCAAATCTAGGAAAAGATCTTTTCATACCGTTTAATGATATAAGAAATGCACCTGTGAAGCTATTACAACTTTTTCACAGTCGAAGTTACTGTTTTTCTTGTTTTTATATTACTTTGCACCTTAAAAAAAATATTATTGCCTACTTTTAGGCGCTTTGGTAATGAATTATTTCATTGACTGGTAAACAAGTGCATGCCTGTGGGCGTCAAGCATTCTTCACCAAGTTTTTCGCCTGTTTATGCATATACAATTTTTCATTGCACACTTTTAGGCGTTTTAGTAAAAAACTACTTTACAGCAAAGACAGCCAAAACTCAAATATAAAATTGTAGCAATTTAAATAAAATATGCTCAACAAAGCCAATATTTCAAGCGTCCGAGCACCTCAGTGGCATTATCGTCTCCACACCCCCAAACGGCGCTCCTTACCTGCAACAACACAGCATCACTTCATTATTCGGTTTCTCTCTGTTTACTGTGTATTTGCTTATTTGATTGCGTCAAATCACCAGAGAAATTACAGTTGCGAAATGTACAACCGTTTTATGACGATTCGGCTGCTCATTGTAGAGTGAGAGAGAGAGAGATAAGGGTGTGAGTCGGAGAAGGGAAAAGTGGCGAATATTGGTCTGGGGCCTGACTGGCAGACACAGTGAAAGCGTGTAATAAAACAAAGCGCGACCAAAATTACTCAACTCAACTGCAGGCTGTCTGCTGCTCTGACTACTCGGCGGCTGGAAAACCACAGAAAAACAACAAAAAAATAAACCAAAAAATGCTAACTTCAGCAAAATGTAACAACAAACATGCACATTACAACAACAAAGAGCAAAACAGTGTAAGCTGCAAAATCAGCATTGCTACAACATTAATTTCTGTCTATATGTGTGTGCGCGTGTAAGTGTGAGTCGTATTGGTTCTTGTTGCTGTTGTTGTGCGCCTGCAATGCCGGCTGTAGCCTAAAAACCAATCTCATTTTCATAAAATATTCAAAGGCACTTTGCGCTGAATTTCAGCCCGACTGCTGACTTTCCCTCTCACTCTCCAATCGCTGGACCAACCCAAACCAACCCAAAAAAAGTAGAAAAACCAACTTGAGTAGCTGCAGCAGTGTGTGAGCTAAAGAGAATAAGCCAAAAAAGAAATTAAGTCAATATTATGTTTTCTTTAATAGTTTGCTTGTGCGGAGTTTTTGTTGTTACTGTTTCACTTGCAGTGCCTTTTTGCCTTATACATACATATATGTACAGATGTATACTTCCTTGCTTGGCTGTAATTAATCGCTTAAAGTGGAGGAGATGCCTTAAGATTTTCGTTTTTCAAGTAAAAATTAATTTTTATGTGCAGAATATTTTTTCTACGTTCACTTTTTCTTAGTATTGAAACATTCCTAAACTAAAATCAGTTGCCGGTAGTACTCGTACTAAGCAGTACATTTTTAATTAAAAGTCGGTTTAAAATGACCTGAAACGTGAGTGCGATCTGTCAACCAGTTCGTTTACAGTAGCTGCTAAGTGGGTACACCTCAGAAGTGCGTTGCGATTTTTACAATGGATGAACGAACCAAGAATTTGACTAAAATTTGGTTTTTCTAACTAAATATCATGTGCGTAATCATTGCGAATGTTGGAAAAGGTTTATGGTGATTCAGTTTTATCAAACACCACAAGTATACGAGTAGTACAAAGCCTTCGAAGACGGTCGAGAGATCGTTAAAGACATTCCTCGTTCTAGACGGACTTCGAGCTCTGATCAACTGCTGAAAATCTTAAAACGTGAAGGATATGGTACTTGAAAATCGTAAGGCAAGTGTGAGAGATATGACATCTCTCGCGAGTCCGTTGGAATGATTTTGGGGGATATTTTGGGTATGAAACGCGTTGTTGCTCGACTCGTCTCGATAAAGCTGCTTCTTTTTTCAAAAAGATTACGTTTGTGACCGGATTTGAAGCCAAAAACGCAATGAATATCATCTCTCGAATCAGATTTGGCTTCGCGGGATGCTTTCTTATTCTCCAAGCTTAAATTGGGAACCCGTTCTGAGTCGATCGAAAAGATAAAACAAAAATCGCTGAAGGAGCTGAAGGCCATCCCAAAAAGTGCTTATGAAAAGTGTTTCGAGAACTGATGTTTCTGAACTGTTGTATTGATGAATAATTGAATTGCATCTTAGTTAAAATTTCCGGGTATATTTTGTCTCAATGTCGGCTTCTCAATTGCCCACTTAGCTCAAAGTAGCACCTGTTGGCCAAAGTGATTCTGCTTTGGATTTCATTGCTGATATGTTGTTGATGCTTGTTCCAGAAAGATGAAATTATCTACAACTTCGAAGTTATGACTTTCAGCAGTGACGTTAGAGCCTAATCGCGAGTGCGACGACTGTTTGTTTGATGACAGGAGATATTTCGTTTTGTCCTCGTTCATAACAAGACCCAAATGATTTGATTCTTTATCCAGTATGGAGAAAGCGGAACTTACCGCGCGGTTATTGAGGACAATAATATTAACATCATCAACGTACGTCAGCAGCTGTGTACTCTAATAGAAGATTGTACCTACTCTATTCTGCTATGCAGCTCGAATTATTTTCTCCAGGAGTAGATTGAAAAAATCACACGACAGGAAGTCGCCTTCGGAGAGGTCCTTCCTGATCCTGTTGGAGATCTTAATGTTGCTCAACGTCAACTTAGAAATACATATTAGCTTTTCGGATATACCGAACACAGGCATAGGGGCATAGAGACAGTCGCGCTGTCGAGGCTTTAAAATCAAGGAGGAGACTGTGTGCGTCGATTTTGATTTCACAGGCCTTTTCCAAGATATGGGCATGCAAAAATCTGGTCGATAGTAGATTCTTCAGTTCTAAAGCCACACTGATAAGGTTCACACAGTTTGTTGACGGTGGGCTTTAGTTTTCACACACTACGCTCGATAAGATCTTATCTGCGATATTAAGGCAATAGAAACTGGCTTGAATAAACTTTATTATTAGTGAGTACTGTAGATTTGAAATCGTTACAGAAATTATTAAGTTGAAAATATAGAATTTAATGTTTATTTATTATGTGTTGCCAATCTTTATAAAATAAAACAAGCCTAAGAAAGATTTTCAACTCTTAACTTTCCCAAATCTCTCTCTAATAATTTTTAGTTTGATGATTACGTGTTTTCTAAAATTTACTGCATTATTGAATATTTATCAACAGATGGTTGGGTTAGGTTCAAGAGAAGATGACACTTGGACTGATTCTGATCAGTTCATTGAGAAGACATAAAAATACTATAGTCATTAGAATTTACATGTCGGAAAAGAGTTTTGCTTCATTTAAAATCTACTAAGGCGTTTGATTTTTATCCTCCTCAGCTCAGCTGGATGTCACCAATACGACAATTTTTATTATAACCCATACAATTAGGGAATGGTTAACCTTGCTTAGCGTGAAGATTTCACTGAATCTCTTGTGATTGACTGTGATCTTTAAATCGCACAGAAACCGATAGCTTCACAGCGTTCTCGTCTTGACCAGAAAAAGCCAGATGCTGTTAATAGCGAGGTATGTACTCCTTGACCAGCCTCAAACGCACGTTTACTGAATTCAACACTGGTATTTTCGTTCTATTATCGATATGATGAGTCACTCCGCTAAAAGAAGTAGCGCTCTGGAACGGTATACCCTTTGATAGTTGCAACCTTGGCTTGAAAAACACTACAATAATCAGGAAGTCTGCAGGAGATTTTGATCATCAATCATCAAATCCCGTCAATACATACCTCCAACCTTCCTTCCAAGCCTTAAATAATCTGCTGTGAGCGCGTGCTCCACCTAATTGCGCAGCGATATTCTGTCGCAGAGAAGTCTGCTAAATCTGTCTGAAGCTGTTACTTATTCCTTTGGAAAATTGTTATTGAACGCTCTCTCGATATCTTTGATATCTGGGAGGGTTCTCTTGTATTCTTTTCTTGATGGTTTCCTTCAGCCAGGTCTTAACAGAGTCCAGGTCAGTTTCCTACCACCCTTACGATTAGTGTGCTGTACTCATGAGGAACGATTACTCAGTATATAACCCCATATTTGCCAGTCAATTAGCTTCTCGATAAAAAAGGGAAGCAACTTATTGGCCTAAAGACCTTTCAGTGATCGATAGATGACAACCGCCAAAAAATTTAATACCCTTTCTCTTAGTTTTATCATGCATTTTTTTGCAACTCTGGATTCTTAAAACATATCTCACCTTGCAGACATCTTAAATTTAAACTAAATTAAATAAAGTAAAGTAAAATAAAATAAAAATAAAATAAAATAAAATAAAATAAAATAAAATAAAATAAAATAAAATAAAATAAAATAAAATAAAATAAAATAAAATAAAATAAAATAAAATAAAATAAATTAAATTAAATTAAATTAAATTAAATTAAATTAAATTAATTAATAAGGTTTAAACTCAGAAGTGAGCTTATCTAATGAGTTTTGTTGAACTTTCAAAACTTCAACTCGAAGCTTTATAGAATATCTTCAGTGATATAATTTCTGGTATAAAGTTTTAGTCGGGTGGCAACGCTACTCATCAAGTCTCGTTTAACTTTAAGCTTTATTGAGCCTCTATAGATCAGATCTCTCTTTAGTGCGTTATTTATTTATACTAAAAAAATAAACCGGTGGCAACCCTATTTAAAATTTTAGTCGCAACTCTAAGCTATTCTGTACCCATTCAATTTGGGTATTTTTTTAATGCAGATAAATTTATATTTTTTAATAGAAATTTCTCAAACAAGTGGCAACCTTCTTAGTTCATTATTTTGAGCTTTCGCATATATCTCCGTATAATATGACACAAAATTTTTTTAACTTAAAGTTTGTAAACTGGTGGCAACCCTCTATTTTTTCTGTTCGCTTTTCACACAAAATTTTTTTAACTGAAGAGTTCAAACAGGGGGCAACCCCACAATTTCTCTATTTTGAAGCATATTATTCCGAATATTACAAAAGTATGTAACTTCCTTCGAACCTCAGTTTTGTGACATTAATTTTTTTCAACTGAAACTTTTCAAAGAGGTGGCAACCCTCAATTTTCTCTGCTTTGATTACACTGAAGAATTCAAAATGTATAAATTCAAAATGTATAAATTCAAAATTTCAACCTTCATTTTTGTGACACTTGGCATACTACCAGGGTGACGGAATTTCGTTACGTAACGCAATTTCGTTGCGGCCGCCCGATTTAGCGACCGCATTTTCAAAAGTATCATTTGAACATTTTTCTCGAAATATCACAAAAATAAGTAATTTACTCATGCATTATATGCCATTAGGCGCTGCGATCTCGATGTGTGTTAACCACAGCGTAATTACCTTAACGAATCTAATTTCCTCTGCTAATATACTTTTTCGCATTTCTCCATCCGCAACACGTTTCACTTACCTTTTCATATTTATTTGCACTGAATAAATATTTTTTCTTCTTCTCTCTCTTACAGCATGTCCTTCGGCTGGTATCGCGCCGAGGTTATCGGCGCCATGGCCTCGGTCGTGATGATTTGGGTCATTACCGCCATACTCGTTTGGTTGGCCGTGCAGCGTTTGATTAATCGCGATTTTGAAGTGAACGCCAAGATTATGCTGATTACATCTGGTTTAGCGATTTTGGTTAATTTGATGTAAGTACCCAATGCTACTCATGCACAACAACAACAACAACAACATGAATAAATTAATAAGCGCGCGTATAACTAACTAATATGATTATGTGTGCTTGAGTGGTTGTTGTTGTTGTTTTTTGTTGCGATTGTTGTTACGGTGGTTGTCGTTGTTATGGTTGTTATTGTTATTGTACGCATATTGTTGCGGTGGCATTGGCCATGAATTATTTAATTGTATGTTAAGTAGTTAAGTAGTTAAGCATCGTGTATTAAGTGTTAAGTGTAGCCGGAAATTAATTGTACATTTACGCAAGCACTTAATTATGTCGGGGATAAGTCTAATTACAGTTCTATTGGCGAGACGAAGCAACAGTTCTTCTTGCTGCCTTTTATTAAATAATTTATTGCGTTTGTTCGCCTGTAAGTAGATAGCGCATTAGAGTTATAGCCGCTGCGCGCCTAAAACTGCGACGTAGAATTTTTCTGTGGCAACCCTGGCATGTCTATCAATGACGGCCGTTAAATCGCTTGATTTGTGTTTCTACTCTTTGCTGACTTCGGTTTCGCCACTTTCCAGCTTTTCCTTTCCTTCAATTGCTGACATATCGCGCTTCTTGACGGCCTACTTTCTAGCCGCTGTATGTTTGATCTCGCTTGGTCGTTGGTCTTTGTCAACAGCGGTAGTTTCGCGCACATATTTTCTTCACTTTTAAGCCGCGTTGATTCTCAGCTGTGCCATTAACGGAAATTGTTGCCTACATTTTGGCGTGTGTAATCTCAAGGCTGAAAGTTTGAATGAAGGCTGTTGCTGTTTTGTTCAAATAGGAACATAAATATAGTATACAATGGTAGTTTGAAGAAATTATATAGCATTCTTCGTCGAAGAAGTGTTTCTTGGAAAGGTTTGTCATAGAACTTTAAACCATTAGTCATAGTGGCACTAACTATTCTAAGCCTTCAGTTTCTCAAAGTACTACTGACGGAAAAAAATGCGAGATCTTTGAGTCTCTTGGTCTAACAGTGCTTAAATTTAACTGGTTTCTTCGCAGACAAAGTCAATGACATCGCTTTCTTCCAGAGTCTTTTTTACCTTCGCATTAACACAAAGTCATTCCAAATACTTTTATACCTAAACCATCAATACAACTTCAATATATAACAAAAATATGTTTGGCTATGAAGAGCATAAGCGGAAGCTTAGTTTAGATATCTTGGAAGTAAACCATAAACGTTTAAATATTTGGTAGTCGAAGAGTATTTTCGTAATTCGTATTTCGTTTTTTTTTTGTTAAATAGTTCAAACCCTTTTGATGATGAATGTTAAGTTCCTGAGCGATGTCATGGCTGCTCATGTGACAGTCCTGGGCAATCGTTTCCATAATTTTGAAACACTGTTGTAGCGGCTGAAAAAAGTTCTCTAACAACGCTTAGAAACGCTTGTCCCCATTAACAAAAAACTGGGACAGTCGATTTTAACAAGCTTATCTTCAGCTGATTTTTTTCACCAGTGACGAGTGGAAGTCATTTAGTCCGAGATCTGATCTACAAGGAAAATACATAAGAACCTCCTAACTAAGCTCAAAGAGCTTCGGTTAAGTGACTAACGATGTGTATGGTCTGACCTTGCCCTGATGGAACACTGTTCCTTCATTATTGGCCAAAGGTGACCTCTCCTGGCTGATAGCTTACTTCAGAAGGTATAATTGCTGACAGTTCAGGTCCGTATTAAAAACTTGGCCGTAAGGGAGAACATAAAATGTTTAAGATTATAGACTCTTGGATATCGCTTTCTTTGCATAAGAATATCCCACCCAAGTTCCCAGAGCTTCTGGTGGATCACTATCGATGTAAATGGTCTGGCGTTGTCCAGTCGAAAACAATTTTCTCCATTATTGGCCAAAGCTGGCGGCTTTTGAGTGATTTCTTACTTCAGAAGACATAATTACTGACAGTTCAGATCCGTATTAAGAGCTCGGCCGAAGTAGAGCAGCGCTTAGTGGATGAATCCTTGCCAAACCTATTGAGTACATAGAAAACGTTTTCAGATCTTTAGTCTTGGCTCAGTCTTCGTCAGTACTGTTCCGCCGTCATCCTACTATGATCATATTTGCTCGACGTTGTCGTAAGCAAAATGGCTTGATTTGCGATTCAGCACCGATGCGAGGAAGAAAATTCGTAACAGAGGATTTCGCGAGGACTCGTGTGGGATCCTTTTGCATCATACTTACTTCCTGGAGAGTCGAGACAGCGATTACATGTCTGTTGGACTCCACCATTTCTCTTCGCAGATGAAGTCCATAAAACGTTTGTGATTATTGACTCTTGATTTCTATTAGCGATATTTCGCCTTCTAGTGCCGGGTGTATCTCTGACATCAAAATTCTCCGAATTGGACGAAACCAAATTACTCCTGATTGAGTTCTACAGTCTGACCGACAGCCTTATTTTCAGCCACTTAATTCACATTTTCATTTTCCATTTTTGAAGCCTGCTCAAAGAATACTCAGCCAAGGCATCACCAAGTTGTCTGAGACGATTTTATAAGTACAAAATTTTGCCTCTTTAACGAAACGATCGCACTTGTACAGCTCGATGTGCAGACTACTAAAAATCTTTATATCTAAAACTTGCACAGTGTACACTCCTCAAGGTATGCTAAAAGATTTCTAGATTCTGATCTTGCCTGTGAAAAATAGTATGACATGGTGATAATTAAAGCAGATCCCACTTCTTATAATAATTTGAATAAAATCGTTTCAGGTCTTTCTCTAGCTCACATTTGACGCTTACTAAGTCCTAATATATACCAATTCTGACTTCCTCAAATATGAAACTTATAGTTTTAAAGTTATGTATGCAAAGTTTATATTATATATTTATAGTCCACCATTAGATTTAACTTAAAAGCACAAGCAGTTTTGTTGCCAAAACTTTCAAGAACAATTTGCGCCTAAGAGTATGCATCATATAAAATTATGAAATGCCAAGCTGCCGGTGAAAAATATGTTTTGGCATCACAAAAGATTAAAAATATTTTCCTTTTTCTGGAAAAATTAGAATTATTCGCCTAAAAGTATGCAGTAAATGTAACAAAATGACCTCAATTGTGCTGTTACAATTTGCAGCTCACATTAGAAGTGCCAAAAAATCAGTTAAATCACTGTCAGCTTGCGAAAACATTTAGTTTGTCATTAGCATTATTCACTACGCCTAAAAGTAGGCAACGTAACTGTCGAAAGCATGCTGAAAAGTACATAAAACACATCACAATCACTCAGCACCATTTCCACCGCATTATTGTATATGCCAAACAAACAAACAAGAGTTAAAACAACAACAAACACGCTGAATGCTATAAGAGGTGACAATGCGTCTAATGAGCAGCATATCGGCCAAATCTAGCCAAACCAAAGCTGGCAAGGAAATGCGAGGCAAACAAGTGAATCGACAGTGAAAATATTGCCGCCGCAATAACGGTACAGGATGTGCAAAGATGTTGGCAGATCGGCAAGAGCACACACACACATACACAAATATGACTATACATGTCAACACAAACCAACAACCACAAGAGTAAACAATTGCGGTGAGCAAACAAGCAGCAAAAAAGGAAATAACAGCAAACTTACAAGCAATTTGGCAAAAAAAATTGAGTGTGTGTGTTTTCATGTTTGTGTGCGAGTCTGTGAGTTAGATTTGGCATGGCATCAGCGGAGGCAGACAATACACAATTTCCGTTTCCGTTTTTCATTATGTGGCAACAACGTCAGAGTTGACAGCGCCTGCCAAACCGTTTAACTGACCCCTCCACCCCTCGCCACTTGGCAGTGTTTTCGCTTTTGCTCAGCCACCTGCACACCTGTGTATGTGTATGTGTGTATAGCGTTGTCGCTGGAGCTTCGCTAGCCAATTTTTACACTTTTCCAACAACAATAACTGCTGAACCATTTTTCATTTGTTTACCTGCCTTTGTTCCTTTTAAACGTTTATGTGTGAGTGTGTGTATTAAATTCCCCATTGACGCCTCAGTGAGCTGGTTAGTGCCAGGCAGCAATCAGTCGTGCCACTCGCCGGTTGAGATGCTGTCATAGCAATGGTGTTGCCACGAAATTACGCAAACAATCCAATTTGGCTTTCTTCTGGTTCCAAACATATAGAAATTTTGCAGTTACTTTACAGACTTATTATAGATATGAACTGGAGGGCTTCATTTTGGAGCTGTGCATTCTTACATAACTTGAATATGGAATATGATTTTTCTTACCGCAGCTGCATGTATTTTCTTTGGAAAGATTTTAAGTCTTATGTCAATAAATATTGCTGAGGTTGGCACACAGATCTCACTTACCGACCCTGACTTTCCCTGTGGGTCGGTTGAAATATGAAAAAAAAGTTATCTGGCAGATCTAGCTTTCAAAGCCTTGCTGCTCATAGTACCCGTGAACATTTTCGGAAGATATATGACATATATATATATCGCATTCGATGGAACGATGAGACAGCGGCTACGCTGGCTAGGTCATATTGTCCGAATGGACGAAAACACTCCAGTTCTGAAAGTATTCGACGCAGTACCCGCCGGGGGAAGCAGAGGAAGAGGAGAACTTCCACTCCGTTGGAAGGACCGGGTGGAGAAAGGCCTGGATACGCTTGGAATATTCAATTGGCGCCACGTAGCGAAAAGAAGAAACGACTGGCGCGCTGTTGTTAACTCGGCTATAATCGCATAAGCGGTGTCTACGTGTCAATTAAGAAGAAGAAGAAGATATGACCGCGAAAATTGTTTTCACAATCTGAGAAATTGGGCACATAGCTAGCTAAGAGCCCGAATTCCGCACTCTGGAATGGTTTTGATTTCTTTCCAAAATATTTTGATCAACATGGTACCTTCTGTTGAGGTGTGAGTGCTATTCTGCTCTAAGCAGAAGCAAGAACATAAACTTTCTAGTGGATTGCCAGGTGACAATTAAGGCCATCCGTAGTGCCAATACAAAGTCTCATTGCATTAGGTTATGCAAGAGAGCAACTAATAGACTTTGAGCAGGAGACACAGTTAATATTACCAGGGAGCCTGGGCATATAAGAACAGAACGAAATGAAAACGCAGACGAGCTGGCCCGCCCAGGTCAGCTGGATACACAACCTCCACAAGCTTTCCCAGGCCTTTCAACTCCTTCAAGGGTTGTTTGAAGCAGTAGACCCTTGAGGAACACCGCAGGTCTTGGAACACAAGCAAATACAAGGCATAAAAAAGTTACTTTAGAAAAGGGAATCTCAGGGGTTATCACCGGGAACCTACCTTAAGTTTTAAGATTCCAATTAGAGAATCCCAAAAGGGAAGAATCGATTCGGCGGAATGGAGGGTAGACGCATGTGGTCCGGAGTCTGCGTATCCTTTTTTTAATTAACCATCCAACAGGACCCCGAGTCAGTATTTTCTTAGCTGACTTATCTTCGCTGGCTCCAGGCGAGCTCGGTAAGCGCTGGTCAGATAAGTACTAGCAACTGTGCAATTGTAAGGTTCTACTGTCCCAGGTTGAATCTTATGAAGTCTAGGGAGTTTCTCACTGTCAGAAAAGTTTACCGGTCAATAGCACTAGGAGTTTTAACTGGCTACTGTCCGATCGCGATTGATTCTGCTTTAAAAATTTTACCGAATCTCAGTTGCATAAGCCGCTTGGATAAGGAAACAAAGCATCTCAACACTTCCTTTTTGAATCTCCCACTTTTGCCAGGTTTTGCCAGATCAAGTAAGAAAGAACACATACTTTTAGGTGAAATAGCGGAATCAGAAATAAAGTACTTAAACAGATTATAAGACCGTCTTATAATTTTTTACATACAAAACCTGTTATCTTTCAGTTTGCTTGTGGTACATTTTTTGAACTCCGCATTGTTTTCACTAAAAATACCAAGACATTTTCCACATCAACTCTCAGAAGATTTTTTTTTTGCGAAACTTTTGCGCTTCTGACAAACAGTACGGTAAAAAAGTGGTAAAAGAAGCGATTTCATATCTCACTATAAAAGCAGAAATCTCTTACTCTACTTTTATAAATTATACTACCACTTCGGTTCTGCCGATATTGGATGGGAATGACCAGAATATGTGAGGAGACATAAATATTTTTGACTTAAGAATCTAGTCAGAATTTCTAACCAAAATTAAAGTTTGGCGAAATATTTAAAAAAGTTTTGCTTTACCTCCTCTCTTATCACTATGCCGATTGACGAAGCTTACTTGAGCGAATAAATGCGAAGCAAAAACTCACTCTAATTGCTTTTGTCGTTTACTGTATCGCATTGTTTAGCACTTGTTTTATGTACATATGTATAATATATAGCACGGTTCAGAGAAATGAGTTTTCTGAAAAACTTTAAATTGAAGAAGTTTGTTTGTGGCAAATTCAATTTGAGCGAATCTTTTCGAAAGTAAATTATTTTTTTTTTTGGAGAAGAGGGAAATAATATTTCCTGACATAGCATTATTTTCTGATCTCTAGTAAAAACTATGAACTATTTTCTAATCTTGCTAACCATGCTCATATTTACTACTCACGTCGTTTCTTTCTGGTCCATGAATCTCATTTCTCTTACGTTACTTTTGTCAGTTATTTGTGTTTATTTTCATATTATACTGTTCAGCTTTGTTCTATTTTTATCCCTTAGGTGATAAGTTGTATAACATATGTTTTTGTTTGCAATTTTTTTAATAATTTAGCTCGTTCTGTTTCCGATCATTCCGTTTATATTTAGGTTCCTTTAACAGCTAAAGTTTAGCTTGTTTGGTGTGATCGATATAGCTTGCGAGACTTATCCATTCTTAGAGTTAATTTTAATGTTTATGTAGTTCCCTATGTACCATACCGTTCCGTATTATTTCGTTTCATAGATCGCATAGTTGCGTCAGTTTCCTATAACCCATGCGCTATCTAGTGATTTTTGACACCTTGCAGACCATAGTATTCATTTCAAGACTCTCCTTTGTAATTTATTTTCAAGAGCAATTTGTTAGCTACAAAGTTATAGCGCTTTGTTCCCTTAACATATTTTAACAATTTTGAAAAATATCGTTTTTATTCCGTTATTAATGTGCTAATATACACTTATTCTAATATTCAAGGTCTTAACTCGAAAGCAATTTTGTCTTTCTACCAGCCTCTTTTATCGCTTTAATTTTAAATTAGGTTGCTTTAGTATTTTTAGTATGTAAATACTTATTATTTTCATTATTTTTTAGCGTTGTGATTCCAAACGTTATGTTCTATTCCATTTCGTTTCTACAAAATAAATTAATTTCAGTTCAGTAACCATTCCACTGCATTTAATACCAATCTGATTCCAATCGTTCCATTCCATTCCAATTTGTTTCTACAAAATAAATTAATTTCAGTTCAGTAACCATTCCACTGCATTTAATACCAATCTGATTCCAATCGTTCCATTCCATTCCATTTCGTTTCTTATATTAATTTTATATAAGTAACCATGACATTCCATTGTATACCATTCTGATTCCAAACGTTTTGTTCCACTCCATTATGTTTCTACAAAATATATAAGTTTTGCCATTCCGTACCAGTTTTGGGCGTTCTAGTTCGAAACGTTCGGTTCCATTCCATGTCGTTTTAACAAAATATATAATTTCAGTTAAGTAACCATTCCATTATACATCGTTCTTATTCTAATCGTTCCGTTCTATTTCATATCTTTTCTACAAAATATATTAATTTCAGTAAAGTAAGCATTTCATTCCATATTACATCGTTCTGGTTGCAAACGTTCAGTTCAAATCCATTTCGTGATTCCAAACGTTATGTTTCATTCCATTTCATTTCAATAAAAGGTATGAATTTCAGTTAAGTTACCATTCCATACCATTTTATAAAGTTCTGGTTCCAAACATTTCCCTCTATTCCATTCCTTTTTACACAATCCTCAGCTTATGGCGTTCTTATTCCAAACGTTCCGTTCCATTCTATTTCGTTTCTAAGCAAATTTTGACTTTCACGTCTCTAAATATTGTTTGACTCAAACGAATTTTTTGATGATTATTATTTTTCTTCGTTTAATTCCGTTCCGGTTTAGTTAATTGCTCTCATTTTCATAACATTCTCCGTATCTGCGGTGTCTACCTAATCTATGTATCTTTCAATGCGAGCGTGACTCCTTTAAATTTCCCAAAAATTTTGCAAACGCGCGTGTCAAACACGAAACACGTGCCACATCAGTCATTAGTTGGCTGAAAATCGCCGCCAACACGTTCTTAAGCTAACAATTTCTCAAAGTCAGCATTTGCTATTTTTGGTGCTCCTCATATTTCGTTTGTGGCAAAAAGTTGGCGTTTTTTCGCGGCCGTCGACTTTGAGTTGTGTGTGTGAAATAAGTGGACGTGAGGAACACTTGTTTTTTATGCCCTGAACAGGGTGTATTAAGTTCGACAAGTGAAGTTTGTAACACCCAGAAGCAAACGTCGAAGACCATATGTGATATATGTTTATGTATGTGTAAAAATTATCAGCGTCACGAACTGAGTCGACTTAATTAGATCTGTATATATGCAAATTAGTCCCTCAGTTTTTGAGGATACAATCTCCCAAAAAATTGTTCAGATCGGACTACTATAGCATATAGCTGCCATACAAACTGATCGATAAAAATCGTGATAAATTCCTTTTTATACACTTTATGCAATAAGAAATGAAGTGTGAAGGGTATAATAGGGTAAACAAGTTTGGCTTTTTTGGTTTATTTTTTAGTATACCGTTATGCGCTTTTAGTTCTAAGTGTGTATTTCAAAGCCGTCAGCAATTAAGCTGCAAAAGTGAAGCACGAGCGATTTCCGCCATTTCCTTTTCCACCTTCCGTCTGGCTAACGGCAAGTCAGCGCGCTACGTTCGTTTACTCACTTACACAAACGCCGTTAGCCGTTGAAGAGCTGCTGTCACTCGCCGTAGCTGACCGATTGTTTGCTTTTTATATATTAATTTTTTTTTATTTACAATTTGTAGTTCTTTCTACGTTTTTCCGCGCCGTTCATTGCCACATCTCGACTTACGTTTTAATGGCCGCACACATACACACACACACATTAGTGGATGCATTTTCACACATCGTGCGGCAGGCAATGAAGCCTTAAAGTATTTTTCTTCTTGCCAACCATAGCGATCGTTGCTCTTTGACTCACACACAGACACACATACATAGAGACGCGCTTGATTGCGAAAGCTTTTCATCGATTTCCTCTGCATATGTGTGTGTGTGCTGCCGCGCCGCCATATCCTCTTTCGCTGTAAACTATTTACGCTCAATATAAATGACTGTTGACCGCCGCCGCCACGTTCAGACCGTAAGATGACCAATATGCCATTTGTTGTTGTTGTTGTTGTTGTTGTGTGCTTCATTGAGTCCATTGCCGGTTACAAGTTGCAGGTTACTTGGTGGTTACACGCTTCGTTGACGCTATTTGTTGGCGTTTCGTAATGACTATGACTGTCGGCGGCGCGCACACATGCACATACTTATACACAGATACACGCACACACTCAGACCAAACACGTATATAAGCAAACATAAAAAATGTTTCGTAATTTTTAATGCGCGCAACGTGTTGGCCTTCGCTGTCGTCACGAGTTGCAGGCACACCACACTTATTGTTGTTGTAATGTTTATTGTTATTGTTGGCGTATTTTATATGCTCATCAGCGCATATTGGCCGGTGTTGTCGCAGGAAATCGGAGCGCAATGAAGCGGTTATTTACAGTTCCGTCCAACTAGTGTCGGCTCGTTAGTGTTGGCGACTTGTCTCACACATACACCTACATCAAAGAGAAAAAATGTTGACGTCGACTGCACTGAAGCTATAATACCCTTTACAGGTGTATGTATTTAGCCTAAATGGTTATAAAAAAAATTTATATCGCTTTGTATCGATCAGTTTGTATAGCAGCTATATGCTATAGTGATCCGATCTGAACAATTTGCCTGAAAATTGTAGTGCTGCTTCAAGGAATAACTCATGTAAAATTTGGTAAAGATATCTCTCCAAATAAAAACGTTTTCCATACAAGAACTTGAGTTTGATCGGTCAGTTTGTATGGCAGCTATATGCTATAGTTGTCCGATCTGAACAATTTGCTTGGAAAATGTTTTGATGCATTGGAATATAATTTGTATGAGATTTCGTGAAAATATCTGCTCAAATAAAAAAGTTTTCCCTACAAAGACTTAAGCTTGATCGTTCAGTTTGTATGGTAGCTTTATTTTATAGTGGTCCGATACTGGCGATTCCGACAAATGAGTAGCTTATTAGGGAAAAAAGAGCATGTAAAAAATTTGGAATCGATATCTTAGAAACTGTGGGAGTTGTTCGTGTATATACCCGGTGAGAGGGACTTGGTTAAATCGACTCAGCTCGTCATACTGATCATTTATATATGTATAGACCTTATAAAGTATCTGGAGTTTCTTACTGGGCGTAACAAATGTAATTGAAGTCGTAATATAAACTGTTAAGGGTATAAAAAATTACTCTCAGATCTACACATATACATAACACTCTATCTGTATGTACATATAAAAGATATAAATACACACTCACACATATAGTTCTTCCAGTCGTTTTATGTACTCTTATTTCACTATATTTTACACAATTTCTAGCCATTACAATATTCTTGTTGTTTTTGTTATTGCCGCTGTCATTGTCATTTACCGTCCGCCAGAATAAGAAGTTCCGTGCGCATGTCTCTGTGATTTAATTGACAGGAACATAAATATTAGCGCAGGTCAGCGTACAAACGAGTTGAGCAAATGATTTTGTTTGCGCGCATCCCTTTCAGGAGCTTTCTTGCCCCAGAGGAGAGAATCGTTCGACTGTCTGTTGTGATTGCAGCTTCTCGGCCTCTGTCCTTCGTTGTGGTTGTTGATGTTTGCTTTTTGCACAGAGGCAGGCGCGTATTCTGGCTGCAACAAGATAGTGGTCCAATTCAATGTTAGGATTTCGGAGCGTGCGCACGTCTGGAGACGTGACTTTCGTCTATCACAACATAATCGATCCAGAGAGTGCAAAGTAGCTTGATGAATTTTCTTGTGCTGGAATCTAATACTATGGACAACCATATTTCGGGCCCCGTCGAAATCGATCAGCCTCAACCCATTTGGGGAAGTTTCATCATGGAGGCGAATTTACGGACCGTTGTGTCAAAGATATATTTTTTGACCACCCTAACGTTAAAGTCACCAAGCACAATTTTGACATCGTCGTGAGAGCAGCTCTCGTCGGTTCGCTCCAAGAGCTCATAGAAGACATTCTTGGTCACATCGTCCTTCTCTTCCGTCGTGGCGTGGGCGCAAATCAGCGATATGGTAAAAAACTTCGCTTTGATGCGGATTATGGCTAGACATTTATTCGCCGTGGTGAATTCTGGGACTCGACCGTAGAGTCCCTCTTTCAACATGAATCACACTCCGAGTTTGCGCTCTTTAATATGGCCACTGTAGTAAATGTCACAAGGATCCATTTGACTAGGTCCTTGTCCCGTCCATCGTAAATCTTGGACGACGGTGATGTCGGACTTTACTCTCACGAGGACATTAACGGGCTGAGCAGCAGCACCTGTACTTTCCCAATTAAGGGATGCCCTTAAATCAAAAGGGGTCTCTCAAGGAACTCTTTTCATTGCAGGAGTTTTTTACGTGGTGGGTGCCAAACTCAGCACACAACCTTGGAAAGGAGTACAT
The DNA here is from genome assembly GCF_016617805.1 of Bactrocera tryoni. Taxonomy (NCBI): domain Eukaryota; kingdom Metazoa; phylum Arthropoda; class Insecta; order Diptera; family Tephritidae; genus Bactrocera; species Bactrocera tryoni. Next base: position 74,703,348 of record NC_052500.1, read on the forward strand.
TGCCTTCTCACTTTAGCTTACCTTCAAACGACTGTTTTTTGTATAACCAGAAAAATATTTGGTCTAAGACTGAAAGTCGTGAGCTGCTTAAGCCATATATAAAAGAATCGTTTCTGTCCACTACTAAGTGAAAGGCGCTCAGAGAACTTTCCTCACCTCCGTGAACTTGTACACATGGCTCTATTCTCTTGCATCGGGAATTGCTAGAATTAATTAAACAGACTTATTTTTTTATATTTTTCTAAACGCATTTGGATCAACATTGGCTCGGACTGGACCACTTTCTTGCGCGCGCAAACAGAATCAATAAAAAATATTTTTCTGTTATGGTAAAGTTTTTTCTAATTTCGTCGTGTCTTCCCCTTACAGTTTATTTCAATATTTTGTAGCTCCCGAAAACATCGAATGTAATTTCCATGACCTCATACGCTCATGATTGTGAGGTATTGACGATAGACATTGAAGTTGATGACGTGTGTTCAAAACTAAACAAAATTTTCACCGAACTGTCCTGTTTCTTCTCTGTAAGGAGTCTGACACTCTCCCCTCACTAAAACCATAGCGACCAATTTTAAAAACTGAAAAATACCAACTGGATCTTAATATCAGAGTCGATGGCACAATAATATGAAAGTTGACTGCATTAAAATTTATATTGTCAACGAGCCAAATATTTCAGGCGTTACTTTTGATAGCCTGTGATTATTATCAAAGTCAGTGTCAGGGCATTGTTATCCGTGCGACTATTGGATGCTTTCTATCGAACATCTATGTAGTGAGGTTAAAGTATGAAATGCACTTATCTTCAAGCAGCTTAACTTGTGATGTTGTCGTGGATATTTATGTATGATCAACAAAATATTGAAGTTCATTGATAATTATTTGATTTTCTTGACTCTCACAATAATTGTTGAGATTAGATGCTAACTTCGTCGTCTGTATATGTACATATATATGCAATCTCCTTCTCTATTTTACTCACTCATACTTCTTACCACCCACGATCACTAGTTTGACTATATACCTATGCAAGTCGAACTCCCCCCAATATCGACCCCATACCTCTTTTCTATCGCCTCCTGTACAAGTTTGCTGTTTTAACTATCTCTTTACTCTCTTTAGATTTGCTTAAGTCCTTATCTATTACTCTATTTATAACCTCATTTTACTCAGATTCGATTAGGAAAGGTTCTGAAATTAAATAACGTAGTACTCTTCGAAGGTCGATTCTACATACTTAAGGATTCCCTAGTTAGTTATTGAGTAATTCATTAAAAATGTTCCTGTTTGCAACTCTTATTCTCTCATCATTACTATTAATTTCTCTTTTATAAATAGTAGTGTAAATTGAGTACATATATTTTTAAAACAATTTATTTGTAGAAAATCAGTTTCTGAAACTATCTGCAGAAAGCGATCGGGATCTGTGTTCAGTGCTTAAGGCCAAAAAGCTCATGGATAATTTTTTACTTTTTTCTTCTTCTTCAAAAATAATGAAACTTTCTGCCTCTCTAAAGAGAAACCAAGTTCATACCCCTCTGTCAACTCCTCAATAAGCATGTTGCATATGCTCGTACGTCACCTCGTTGTCCAACTCGTTTACTCTTCGCACAACAAAAAAAAATTTATTGTTCAAGTGCCTCATTTGCCACTGTTCACTCATACGTGTTTTGTGTGAACTATGTGTTGTTGTGTTATTGTTGCAATGGCAATATTTCCTTTGTGGCACGTGAATGAAGTAAGAAGTTTTATTTTTTGTTTTTTGTTTTTCTGTTTCGCCTCAACGACCTGCACTTAAGCGAAAACACAAGCAACGTAGCGTAATGCAATGTAATGAAGTGAAGGAGCGTGCAAGGAGCGAAGACCCGCTAAAAGTGCAAAGGTTGGTGAGTAGAGAGCGTGAGCGAGAGAGAATGAGGCGACGTCCAAGTGAAGGGTAAAGGTTGCAGCGTAATTAACTGACAACTTTGAATTACCCAACTATTTACGAGAGGACATTGAAATGCGCTCGAAAATGCGTTTCTTTCGAAAAATCAAAAGAATGAGGATGAAGAATGGAACGAAGTGCACGGAGGTAGGAAGAAAAAGTACTTTACGTTTTAATAGAACTTGCGACTCCACTGAGCTATTAAGCGTGTAATGAGATGGATGTTTTTTTCCTGACGGACTTAAGTGGGTATTTCTATGAAAAGGAAAAGAGGAGAAAGAATATGCGGTGATCTGAAAGATGCTTAAGCATTATGTGAGATCTTTTTGGCATTTTCAACAGCAAATTCGGCTTTCGACTGTTTGGTAGGCAATTGGAGGGAATATATTTTAAAATTTTGCGGTCAAGAAGCTTTTGTAGGAAGTTATAGAGTAGTTTTTTAGAAAGATATGGAATCGATATTTGTGCTGGTGTAGGTACTGATATGATATTGGTAGTGGTAGTGGTATTGGTATTGGTATTGATATTGATATTGGTATTGGTATTGGTATTGGTATTGGTATTGGTATTGGTGTTGGTATTGTTATTGGTGTTAGTATTGGTATTGCTATTGGTATTGGTGTTAGTGTTGGTATTGATATTGTGATTGGTATTAATATTAATATTGGTAATGGTATTGGTCTTGGAATTCGTTCGGTATTGGTATTAGTATTGGTATTGGTATTGTGATTGGTTTTGATATTAATATTGGTAATGGTATTGGTATTCGAATTGGTATTATTTCTGGTATTGGTATTGGTATTGGTATTGGTATTGGTACTGGTACTGGTAATGGTTTTGATTTTGGCTTTGGTATTGGTATTGTTATTGGTACTTATATTAATATCGCCATTGACCTTGGTATTGTATTGGTATTTGTATAAGTATTGGTATTGGTACTGGTACTGGTAGTGGTATTGATATTGATATCGATACTGTTATTAGTAATGGTATTGGCATTAGATTGAGTTAATAGTAGAAATTCTAACTGATCTGTAAAAAGTGAAATTAAAAACCAAAGTAAATAAAAACGAAGTAGAAAAATATATCGACTTTACTCTAAATTTTTTTGTAATCAAATACTCTGACAACCTTAAAAAGAGACCTACCGGAAATCTTCTAACTCAAGTCAGTAGTCGTGGTGCACACTCAATAATTTATGAACCCAAGTATGCTACTAACTTTGCAACACTTGCCACATCCGCTTGAAACTATGTAAATGCTTGAAAAATATCCGCTCTGAGCAGCCTAAAACCAGCTGAGCTGCACTCAACAAGCAAGTGTGCGGTACAGAGCAATTTTCTAGTTGTTTATTGTATACAGTTATGCGCTTCCGCTTACCAGATTTCAATTCCTGTTGCTGATTAACATTTTGAAGCGATTTTACATTTTTGTTTGATATTTTATTTACAAAAAAAAAAAAAAAATAGCGATAAAAAAATCGAGAGAATTTCCGAAAAATGCTCGATCTTGTAAATAAGGGAAGAAAGCGACGCAAAATGAAAGGTCCAGCATTTTATTTTTTGCTATTTGAGTACTCAAAGCTGCTTGCGGCAAGCAAAGCCGATGAGAAAAATGCTAAGCATGTACGAAATTCACACTTTAGTCGCCTAAATATTTATATGCCAATAAGAAAAGCTGCAAATGTCAAGAGAAGTGCACAACTGCTTGCAACATTGGCAACACAGAGCGGCAGCATGGTTGCCTTATGCCAAAAAAAGCAGTATAAACACACACACACACACATATACACATGATCGTTGCACGCTTGGCCGTCCACAGTTGAGGCCATAAATTGCCAAACCAAACGAGCGTCCAGCGTCAAGTGGCTACAAATGACTGCGAAGGCAAAGGAAAACACAAAAAATACAAATCGAAAATGCTGCTGCCAGCAAGGAAGTGAAATGCCAACGAAAACTCTAAACAAGCAACAACAACAACAGCAAAATCGCATGAAATGCAACGTAAATTGAGAAACTGCAAACGAGTGGCTTAAAATATTGCAAAGCAACAGCCACAGCAGCACTGCTAACAACTGCAGGCGGTGTGTGTGTGCGCCTCAATGTATGCAATAATAATTTTCAAAGCTCTTTTACTGCAAATACACGCTGTGCGGCACAACTTGTCAGCTGTGAATATGCTTGTAGCTAAGAGGATTCGCTTTTTGGTAACATATTTATATGTGTATATGTGTGTTTTCGTGTTGGTGTGTGGCTGCCAAAAAGCTAAGAGTCCGACAGAATGACCACAAGCCGGCTGATCAGTGCAATGAAGGAGCACAACAACAACAATAATAATAAAAGAACAACAAAAGTATTTGTAATAACAACAAAAACAATGGAAATTTTGAAAAAGAACAACAAAAATTAAAAAGAAAACAACAAAAATAATAGAAACAAGAACATTGCTGAAGATCTCTAAGGATTTTACGAAGCAAAGTCAATGCGAATATGACAAAAAAATAAAAACAATATAAAGAACACCGAAAACCAGAAAAGTAAAAAAAAACAAAAAAAAAAAATTGAAAAGTCAGTTAAAATTTGTTTTTTACTAAAAAGCTTAAACGGTCCAGCGGAAAAGTAGCAAAATTCGATTACTACTGCCAAAAGAAACTGTTAGCCTCTCATTTCCCCCAACTTCCCTGCTCTCTTTTTGCTTGGTATCGTTACCAATGCTCATACTTCCACTCCATCTCTCTTCATCTCTTAACTTTTCAACCTCTTGTCCATTTTTGCTGCTATCTACTCCTAAATTCTACCAAAGCAAATAGGGAAAACCATTAAATTCGAAAATCTTGTTGCATTTCTTTCGTTGAACCCTTGTCTACTAAAAAGTAGTAGTAATAGCTCAAATAGGCTAAGGAAGCAGCAAACCGCAGTACTTGCATGTAAATATATGTATAGTCAGGTTGGGCTATAGACTAATATATTAAGTGCTCATATTGCCGACAGTCAGCGGTTGGAGAGCAGCCGCTTGAGCTGTTGGGTGTGGAAGAGTCTGCAGGAGTCGAACGAAAGTGTTAGACGCATTGAGTACTTCAGCAGTCAAAAGAAGTTAATAAGAGTACAGTATACTGATAGGAAGCTGGTTAACTGATAGATTGTGAAAGCAGCTGACGCGGGTCTTAGTTTATAGAAATGTGATAAAGAGATGATGTTGGATTTATTTCTTGAAACAATAGCGAAGAATTTGAATTATGATGCCAGAGAGGAAATAAAAGTGAAGGTTAAACTTAAGATGGAGCCATCTCTAACCGAAATTTATACGCGAGAGGGAGTTACAGTCTCTTGCAAGCTGAGAGAGGAGAAAGAGAAAATTGTAACAGATAATAATAAAAAAGGACCAAATGTGTAAGAAAATACTACGGACTAAGTGAGATGAGTTGAGGCAGTCCTCTCCGATATTTTTTACCTTTTATATCCATCTTTACGAAACCAGAGAAGAAACTAAAAACTAAATCTGACGAGCGGTACAAGTCATCTTATTAGGCTCACAAGTTTTCTATACTATTTTTGGCGCTAGTGGAAAATAATTTGGTGTGATCTTCAGTTAGTAGATCTTATTACCTCCGATCATGTTTGGGGAACTTTTTACCTTCCAGTGAATTTTTGAACATTTCAGATATAATTTACTCTTATGTTAACAGGTTCACGTTCGACTGTGATAATCCCATTTTATTATAAATGTGTCTCTTCAAATTTTTATATCGGTCTATTGGAAGTTATAGGCCGGTATGATCTTTATGATCTTAGAATAGTGGATTTTATAACCTTCGATCACATTTAGCTTGAGCCTTCGTTTAGAAGATATGTTAGGTTAGGTTAGTTCGGTAGGCCGACCAACCACGCATAGACTAGTTTTAGCGCTTTGCGATACCAGATTGAGTTCAGTTACTAGGTCCATGAAAAGAAGTCATCATTTAGGATGCCTTTGCTTTGCACGAATTTCAACAGAATCTGTAGTCTTACTATCGATACATGTTCCAGTATATCATACCGTGGGTACGCCAGATACTTACAGCGTAGTCTTGCCAATACGGGACAGGTGCACAAGTGATGCTCCATTGTTTCCCTGGTGCCTTGCTCTAGACTTTTCAAGCAGTCTTCTCGATCTTTCAACCTCATTCTGCGGGCGTGTGTCGCTACTAGACGGTTATTATTCCCGTCATGTTCATACATTCTTTTCACGATAGAAATTTTTTTTCTTTCAATCTACCGTTTTGCACACGACTTTTGCAGTTTTGCACCTAGATAGCTCGTTTCATCGGGCTTTGATTTTCTTTACCGTGCTTCTCTCCAAATCGTTGTGTTTGCAATGCATGGGTTTCCCAATGTTGATCACGTTTTTGGGTGTTAGCCGTACACAATTCTAGGCAATCTCATCAACTATTTCATTGCCCTCGATTCCGTTGTGACTTGGCATCCAGTAGAACTGAAGTTGCTTGCTTCTGATAATCCTTTCCATTGCTGTCCTGTTTCCCAAGACACTTTTGCCGGATATGCGATACGAGGTTACTGCTTTGATTGCTGTTTGACTGATCTGGAATTGCCTGCAGGTGCATTAGAGGCCATCTCCGCGGCTTTCACAATAGCAAAGACCTAAGCTTGATATACTGTAGTGTTCTGGCAACTTAAAAATGCTGCCTTATGCTTAACCCTGGAGAGTATGTCCCACACCAACTCCGTCGTCCATTTTGAGCCAACAGTATTCATGTTTAGAGGGTTGCGCGTGGCTAACATACCTTGACGCCAGCCATCTTTTTCTATGTTTAGTTTGAACCTCCCATCCCATTTGCAAAGTGGGGTCAAATAGACGGTGTTTGCTCAACCGACCTTACCCACCGAAATATGTCCGAAGGTTCTATATGTAAATTCTCTTGCAGCCAGTAGTCATACTGTATATTTTGATGCACAGTTTTCAGTAAAGAAGACTATAGCTTTCCATTGGCTTCCGGAAGTACTTTCACGTACACATACTAAGGCGGAGGTAGCACTCCACCTTGCATAGTACCTCTACAGACTTCCTTTGTCATTCTATCGTCGTTCGATTCTGCTCTTATCTTTCCAGAGATCAAGTGGCTTGTGATCCAGCTTCGTATAGCATTACGAACTGACTGGATACTATTCAGCATAGATTCCGTAAAGACATTTTTGAACGCTTCAGAAATGTCCAGGAATGCTCCAAGAGCGTATTCTCTGTATTCAAGAGCCCGGTCGATATTAAATACCAATGTATTGAGTACAGTCTCTACAAATCTGCCTTCCACATTTGCGTGATGCGCCTTCGACAAGCTTCTAGAAGGCATTGCGGTCCTAATGTGAATACGTTTATAGGATAAGTCAAACACAGATTATTGTGGAAATTTTACAATAGAACTTTTTATCTTCTGGCGATTTTTGAACATTTCGGAAAGTACCTTATTTAATTTAAATGTGAAAATAAAGAAAAATATGTCTGCGATTCGTCCTTGTGAATTCCAAAAAGTTTGTTGCAAAACCAATGTTCCCACTTTATTCCGCATTCTACATGAAAACATCCAGGTCAAACTCTGATGAGATACTTATACTCACTTATAAAGTTGTTGAGAATTGAATGCTTATGGAATGTCAAACGAAATGTTTGCTCTGTACTCAAGCGCGCCTAAAAGTAAACTACGAAATCATGTATTGTTTGCTGCTTATAACAAAGCGAAAAACACGTAACTCAATAGCATTCACAAGCTTTTGAACTCACACACGCATACACATGCAGAGAAAGTTTCTAACTGTAAACTGTGTGAAGAGTTACAGTTTTTCAAATTGACCACTACTTGACTTTTTGGTTTACCCACGCGTGCCACACATATGCACACACTAAACACCACTTACATTGAAATGCGCACTTTGATATATGATATGGCGCACAAAAGTATGCAACAATGGCGAAAGTAAAAGTGAACGGAAGGTAGAGAAGGAAGACTTCAGAAAAAAGTCAAGTGAAGTGAAGAAGTTGAAAGGAAAGGGTATGAGTTAGTAAAATATAGAGCAAAATTGTTGACAACAAATACATGCAAACGCACATATACACGTATACACGTATGTGTATTTGTGTACTTATCACAATATATCTGCTAGTATAACACATATTTGGAGCGTTATAGCTTGTGTATATGTGTGTGCGTGTTGCGCAAATAACAAGCATGTCAACAATGGCAACAACAATAATAAGAACAATAGACGAGTCAGCAAAAAAAAGCGGCACAAATAACGGTGACGACCAACTTTTGCACAAGCGTTTATTGTTGCTTTCGCTCGGCTGTTTCGTTCAATAACAGCCGGAAGTGGGTGATAAACCAGATGCAAACAGGAAAACAATAACAACAACAACAACAAAGTGATAAAAGTAATACGAAAAAATGGACGAACACAAAAGTGCGTGTGTGTGTTTGTGTAGGAGCGTGTGCGTGGCGGCAGGATTATGACAAAAGTGAAAATATTACCCCAAGCACGAATAAATAATAAAACTGTTATACAATAACAATAAAAAACGAGAAAAGATATTAAGTTTGGATGCAGCGAAACTATAATACCCCTCACAAGTGCATTTCTTATGGCATAGAAATGTATAAACACTTCGAGTTTAAGATTTTGAACGGTCAATTTGTATGGCAGCTATATGCTATAATTGTTCGATCTGAACAGTATGTGCGAACATTGTAGCGTTCACTTGAATAATGATTCATGCTGAATTTCGTTAAGATATCTCGTCAAATAAAAAAGTTTTTCATACAAAGACGTTATTCTGATCGGTCAGTTTGTATGGCCGCTATATGCTATAGTTGTCTGATCTCAACAATTTCTACGAATATGGTGGAATTGCTTTGAACATTGATCCATGCCAAATTTCGTGAATATATTCTCACAATTAAGGAAGTTTTCCATACAAAAACTTTATTTTGATCGGACAGCTTATATGGCAGCTATATGCTACAGTTTTCCGATCTGAACAATTTGGTCACACTTTATTATGTTTTTCTTGGAAATTGATTCGTGCCAATTTCATGAAGATGTCCTTGCAAGTAAAAATGTTTTCCATACAATAACTTGATTTGGATCGACCAATTTGTATGACAGCTATATGCCATAGTGGTCCGATATTGGCGATTCCGAAAAATACTTTATGCATAATTTGACATCGATATCTCAAAAACTTGATGTTATAAACTACGTGACCACCCTAATTTATTCCGTTCAGGGTATAAAGATGGGGAAACGCCAGTTTGGAGCCACTTGAAAAGCGATACCAAGCGACGGGAAGCGGAAACTAGTGGTTTTTGAGTGTATACTAAAATTTCAGCTAAGCAAAAATCTTGAAATAACAACAACAACAGCACTAAGTAATAGTCACAACAAGAAAAGGCGTCAATAGCACAGACAGCGCTGAAGAGACTGTAACCAAACAATGAAAGTGTCAAACTGGCGCAAGAAAAAATCAGAAACACACACGCACAAATCTCGCAGAAAGCCACCAACTGAAACTGCCAACCAACCGAAACTGATACGCTTCCGTTCGAAAATTTCTTGCGCCAAAGTTTTTTTCCCCACAGCCTATTTTGTTTGTTTTTGTTGATGTGCTGCGCGCTTGTTTTTCTTCCGACGCATATCTGCACGGCAATTGTCCCTGAAATTTGCTGCAAAACTGCAATAAATCTTGGCTAAACTCGCAACAAATAATACACGCCGCCAATGGGTGTCGCTCTGTCGTTTGGGTCGCCTACGCTTTGGGAGCTGCTTGCCCGTTAACTGCGTGTCTCATTCTCTTTCGTTTTCGTTGTTGGATTGGTTTCCCTCTTCTTTTGTGTTGTCCAAAAGTTTTTGACTTTCCCAAACAAAGAAGAATTGGTTTGCGATTATTTTTGAATTGCAGCGAAGCGATAGCAAATCTGGCTAAGCGCAGCTGGCGCTCGGCAGAAAAGTCCTTTGAAAGGCGTAAGCTGGAGTGGGCAGCAAAAAAATATACAAAAATCAAATAAATTACGTTTGTCAGCAAAAAATTTAACAAAAGTTAAACTCTATACTCGAATGCTGCCGATAAATGCAAGTGTAGACACTGGAGGACTTTGAAAGTTGCAGCTTTGTGGAACCCTGAAGGTGTGCGGCGATTAGGGCAATCATTTGTTAAAGCGTTTTTGTTGTGACAAAATGCACATTTGGGAGTTGGCGCTGCTTTGATGGCAGGGAAGTGCGAGTGGAAAAATGGGAGATAAGAAAAATAAATTTTTTTGGAAGGCTTGATGTTTTTTTTACTGAGCGCAAGTCGATTATAAGTTGCTTTAATTGAACTTGTTTTAAAGTTTTAATATTGAGATTATCGGAAAAGCACATACGTTTTTCTCTGAAAACCTTCTTCTATATCTTCTGTGTATTATTACCAAACAAACGTAGCACGAAGTTTCAAAACCTTTCGTTGAGCCAAAGCCAACTCGTCTGGGGTATATACATATAATTTTCTCTCTTATTAAACAGCTTAAGAAACTGAACTCAAGTAGTTATAAGTACCATTTTATCAAAATGGACTCACATTGGTTCTGCGCGCAATTCAAATCGATCAATTTTTTTCTTGTCTTGGTACAGTGTGAAGCTTGATGTTGATATGTCAACTAATGTTTGTTTGGTACCTGTTTACGGAAATTCCGCTTGGCGATGTTAACCTTGTGAAAACATTTTTTACTTGAAAACGGACTTGAAAATGTTGCAGAAGTCCTACGGGCTCTCTGATTTATGACGAACACAAATATTTGTAAAAGTATTCAGTGAAGATCGTGAGATCATCAAAAACTTGTCTGCTATAAGTCGTCCATTGGCCTCAGTTAATAATGACAACATCGAACATCGAAACAGTTAACAGTTAAAGCAACAGTGCTTGAAAACATCGTATAGGCATCGTGATTGCAGAGGATCACAACACCTCTTACGGATCAAGCTAACACATTTTGGTTAATGTTTTGGGCATGAAGCGTGTCAATCCCAGACTCGTATGAAATAAAATAAATTTTTTGCAAAAATTACATCGAGTCGGGATCGTAAAAGAGATATTTGACAGTGTAACTGAGGACCCCATATTCATGAAGCGTATCATTACCGTTAAGCAATTGTAGGTTGAAGGTTGTCCCTGCTGGTTTTAAGATCGCTATGTATAACTCAATTTTATTATCAAGACTGAGTTCAGACTTCGTATTAAGGAGCCAAATCGTTTTGTGTGCCTTGATTAACTTCTTCCTCATCTGTATTACTGGTAAGGCGATTTAAAAATCTCTTTAAGGTATTCATAAAACGCTTCGGTTTTACTTGTGTCAGACTTACACCATGAACCATTAGAGTTTCTTATTGCAATATTTGTTTATTTTTGACGTTTTGAGTAGTTTGTGGTTTTCTATGAGCTGTTCGTTGCTTTTATCAACATCGCTTAAAGCTACTTTCAGAACGAAGTCCAAGAGACAAGGCACTTTTCTTCGATCAAAAGGTTATTAGGCACACCTGTAGATAAAACAGACACATGATCTTTTGTTGTACTTTTATATAATTCCTTTCATTTTGATTAGTCTTGAGCCACACTAAGAATATTTAGCATAAATGTCTCCGCTTACAAGGAAGATAGGACCTAGTTCGTCGAAAAAGTTGTGAAATTATAATTATTTTATAGTAAATCGTGACGAAAAATATATTTAATAAAGAACTATAATGTACGAACCGCATTTAACTTTGATGTACATGTGTATATTGCTTGAAGTTGGGGACTTAATATTCCTTTTTCAATTTTATATTTTAACGTCTTTATTAAGAAGGCTATTCCTCTATGAGCTTTGTAATTAGAATGATCATAGTCTCTAGTTTTGAAATAAGATCGTGATGTAAAATCATTACTGAGATTAGTCTAGCGTCAAATGTTGATGAATACGACGTCGAAGATGTTCAGCTGTCTAACGAATGGTGCTCCAAAACTGAGTCGAAACGGAAAATGCGACTTAAAAGTTGATTAAACATCATGGTGATGCTCATCGTTTTCTTTGAATAATACGGTGTGGTTCATTATGAATTCGTTTCATAAGGTCAAAGGACGAGAAGGTTTACTATTTGGACTTTTTAAGGCCTCTATGGAAAGCAATTCCATTGCAAAAAATTCCTGGATTTTTGAAAAATCTTCCTCAAGGAATGTGCCAATGAAGTCATTGGTAAAAGGCACTGAAGGCCATCACTGTCCAGGCTTATAACAATTCATGGAAAATTGGATTAAGCATTATGAGTCTCAGTCTTCTTTAGTCCGATAGGTAGTTATGGAAACTCAGAAGGTTCAATCAGCATTTGTGGAAATAAGCAATATACCACTTATATACTTATCTGCAACCTCTATTATGTTCTTAAGTACTCGATTGATAGTCAGTAGTCTGTCTTGTTACTTTCTTTTAGTTTGAAAAGCTGCACTTTCAGGTATGCTACTAAATTCAAATTACTAATTGTGGGGCAAAGTCTCCTTACTATATTAGTGAGACATATAAAGGTGGTACCCTGATTTACGCGGGATTTCAGCTAATATTTTGTCGTGACAGGCCAAATTTTTTCAGTCCAATCAAATTTTGTCAATTTAATTTCCGTGTACTTTACGTTCCCAATATTTTAAGCATAGGTCCTTGCAGAATGGTATAGTATATATATATTTTCTATATATTTTTCAAAGATTTAAGTAGTTTAAGATAGCCTGACTTCTGAGCTGTAAGCTTTTTTAAATTAGAAATAGGCAATACTAGCCATACTATCGTCTACTGGTTGGCTGAGAAACTCGAAGCTTTTCTTAGTGTAGAGTTTTAAAGGATTTATTATTACTTCCACAAAGCTTTGCAGTGGAAATCTAAAAACTCTGCAGATTTTCGTCATTAAAAACATCATCCTCTAAATAAAACTTCAGTTCAAGCCTATAAAGTGAGCTTAAATCCAGACCTTTAACCTCATCAACGTCTAACTAAATATTGCACTTAAAAACTATTTTTAGAATTTCAGATCGGGACAGTGTCGAAATTATTACTGGCTTATCGTCCCGACTCTCAAGTTGTGAACTTTTTCAAGCGCTAGTCATCAAACTACTGAACCCAATGATAAATTTATAATGATACCAAGCCTTTCTGCTCTGCCTCTTGTTATTTTTCAAATTGTGAATACTTCCGACAGAAGATTCGCTAATAGTCAAACCTTTTTCCAAACCATTTGACAGACTGCATTAAATTTTTTTTTATTTGGCAATAAGTCCACTGTGGCCCCGTTTTCGAATCACCGACTTCATTAGGGTTGAGTTTTTTGATCTTTTATGAGCCGCGTGAATTTAATTTAAGGCAAGATTAATCCACAATGTTCAATAAGTCGAAATATTGTTCTTATGCGTGCCATATAGAGAGCATGTTATCTCTCTTTCCACACTGATGGCACGAAAGGAAAATATAAACCAATTCGAATGCGAAAAACCGAGTAAGCAAGGTCGTGACTTCAATCGCATAACCGAACTAAGTTAAAATTGCAACTCGCTTGATACGCCTTAGAGATTCTTCCTCTCTATTGTCGTAGACACCGCGTACGCAGTTATAGCCATCGAATGCGATATTCGCCGTTGCCAATGCGCCAAGGACGATAAATCTCCCGCAGAACCATTCCGTCGAAAACTCGTCGACATATCAGATGTTTTCATCGTCCATCCCTCTGGACCATACAAAAATGTATAGCAGGATGGGAATCATGCGTGACTTATAGTTAGTTGGGCTTTGTTCGTAGAGAGAGGACTTTACTTCTCAATTGCCTACTCAGCCTGAAGTTGCACCGGTTGGCAAGATTTATTCTGCGTTAGATTTCAAGGCTGACATAGTTGTTGTAATTAATGCAGGTTCCAAGATAGATGTAATTATCTACGATTTCGAAGTTATGAATGTCAACAGTGCGACGGCTGTTATTGATGACAGGAGATATTTCGTCTTCCCTCGTTCAATACCAAACCCATTTGCTTCGCTTCCTTATCCATTCTGGAGAAAACAGAACTAACGGCGCGGATGTTCTAAGAGGGTTACAGTGTTAATAAAGACAAAGTAATAAAGATTTTGAATTCTTAGTACTTTTAGACATCCGTTGAATACAATAAAACTTCGACTCACTGCCAGAATTGCATTACTTTTATGAACCCAATTCCTTTCATTCAATTCCAGAATATTGCATATATTTTCATTTGCTATTCTTACAATAAAATAATAAAATTTCTTCACAACGCGATAAAGAAATACGAAATAACATTTTGTACTATGCTCGGCTGCACACACTGAAATTCAGGCTGCAGTGCGGTGGTACAAGGGTGTACGCAACGAGTTGAGACGAACGGCAAGGAATTGAAGCGGAACTGCGAGCCATTTCTTAGCATTTATTTATAACGCTACGAGCGCCCGAAAGCGGCAAGTGTTACGCGGTCGCAGACGTTTACAGAAATATGCGAGGAAGCATGAAAAAAACAGCAGAAGCAACGCTTTGTGGTTTAAGCGCTGGAGGAGTAAGGGTGCGCGCACAAAAGCACGCAACAAAAGTGTTGGAGTGGCGTAGCAAAGTCTTTACTTCTACTTTGAATGAAAATATTAGCAAAAGACAAGGCTAGTCAAGTTGCCGAGCAACAACTCAGCTGTAGTTTCGATATATGTTGTAAGAAATGTGTGTAGGCGGAAAGTTATTAGACCCAGAAGGCGTTAAGGCGCAACGTTGCCTTGCAACGAGCATAGTAATTGTACGAAATTAACCAGTGAAAGCGCAAAAACTTGGCGCGCCAAGTGGAGTGAAGTGAAAAGAATGTAATTAGTGTTGATTTGAAACAGCAGCTAGTCGCTGGAAGCTTCCGGAATTGTGCAAAAATTCGCAAAAAACTCTTGCTTTGCCTTAAACTTTAATTGCGCTGCCATTTTTATTACTTTTAATTTTATTTTTATTATTTTTAGTTTTAATCTTTCACGATACTCTCTTCGTTTCAGCATGGGCATACAGCTGCAGCATGGTCACTCGCATGGCGGCATGTCCAGCTCGCATGGCCACAGTCACGGCGGCAAGTCAGAGAAGCAGAAGAAGGGTAAAAAAGCCGCTAATTTGCAAGTGGTTGCCAGTGAAGAGAGCAGCAGTAACGTAGCGCTCTCCACCGCCGCCATTAAACCGGCTGCTAGGAGCGAAAAACGTTTTGTGGCAGGGCCGACGTGTACACCCACAGGCCATTGCTCGCTGCCACCAACGCAGCGTCCGCTCGAAGATGGCGCTGCCGAACTTGAGTTGGACGCCAATGATGCCGCTATGCCCGTCTCAGGTTTGTCCACGTTCTCTTACCAGAATTCGACTTCGGCGCAAGAGCTGCGCGCCGAGATTGCCGCCGTTATGGCGGAGACAGCGCCGGGTGCACATCATCATGGCGGTGCGGCCTCACGTGAGGCAGAAAATTTGAATGTACGCGCCGCTTTCATACACGTTGTCGGCGATATGATACAGAGTGCGGGCGTATTTGTAGCCGCGTTGGTGATATTCTTCCGCCCAGATTGGGCGATAGTTGATCCGATTTGCACGTTTATTTTCTCGATCATTGTGCTCTTCACGACATTTACGATCATGAAGGATGCGCTCTTGGTGAGTATATTATAGAGAGTTATAGAGAAAAATATATAGATAATGTATATTCATTAGAGAAATGAGAGGAAAATAAAGAGAGGGAGAAAGAGAGAGAGAGATAGAGCAGGAATTAAATATTGGAAACTGATTTGAACTTTTTATAGCTTTTTGAATTCTGTTAAAGTTTCTTTTACCACCTTCAAACTTTCATGGCTTAGTTTGAGTGAATTGGATGAATTAGTATTTGAACTCTCCATTAGGAAGGTATTTTTTAGAAACTGTCTTCCTGAATTGCGGTTATGTACATCTGAAGTCCTGCCTTAACCGACAGCGTGGGACCCTCATTAGACTGCTTCATGCCGATGAACTAAATAAGGTTTAACTGCAGTTTTCCACAGAAGAATCTTCAAGATTTTGATTTTTAGTAACCTGCTTCAAAAAAAGATATACATAGATATGCTAAGTTCTTTTCCTTATATAGTTTTGAGGTATGATCCGACTAATTAGTTACTAAAAGGTTTTTTAATTCATCGGTTTTCGTTTCACGAAATAAATTTATTTTTATGGAATTTTGAAACAATCTGGCACCTTATGTTCTAAAATTTCCATTTCGAAAGATCATTTATGCTAAAGAAAAGTGAAAGCACGACTGGTTCCAAAACGACTAAATCTTTTCGAGAAACAACGTCGCTTTAATGTCTGTGAAACAGTGCTTTCCGGGACTATTACCGGGATGTCATGCAACGTATTGTGACTGGCGTTGAGTCTTTGATGTATGCTTACGACCTGAAAACAGGTGATCAATTGGCCGAATATCGTGGCAAAGGTGAGCCGAAGCGGAAAAAAAATCGAAGCCAGTAAAAAATTAAGATTATGTTAACAGTTACTGCGATTGTCGAGGTGTGATGCGCTCCGAATTCCTTCCGATCGGCCAAACTGTCAACAGGAATACTATTTGAGTGTTATGCGTCATTTTCTTCGAAGTTATTTGTAGAAAAAGGTCGGAATTATGGGCCGACAACTCTTGTTTCTTGCACCACGATAATGCACCGTCGCATACTGTATTGATTCTTCGTGAAATTTCCAACTAATAAAGTGCTGCAACGACCGCATTCGCCTGATTTCCGTGTGACTTATGCATGCTCAGCAAACTCAAACGATCGCTCAAGGGAAACCATTTTGAGTCAGGCGATTTCTGAAATTGACTGTTTCGAGGATTGGAAGAAATGGTGACACAAGTGTATTGGGGCCAAGGGGGATTACTTGGAAAAAGAATTTTCAAATTATGAACAAAGTATTACTATGTTTGTTTTAAGTCTTGTCATATTTATATTTAATTTATTTGACGCGGTTGTTGTTTTATTTTGTAGCTTATTATTTTCTAAAGCTTTTATCTTTATTCCAATGTCTTTCTCTTATGCTCTCTGACTCTCCTTTTCTCTTTCCTGTCATTTTTATACTTGTACCATGAAGAGGATACGCTATCTAGTTCTGCAGTTTTTGGCATGTCGATCAGCAATTTCTACATGCGCTTTACTCCCCAATAAGCTGCTCACTTGTCGGATCCACCGATATCGAACTACTATTAAATATATATGGATATCATTTGAATTGATCGAACACAATAAAGACCTAGTATGGAAAACTTTCTATTTCTATATTTTAGCATAGGTTATTGTATATTTATACCATTTACCCTTTGATGCTATAAGAAATGCGCCTATGATGGTTATTATTTCTGCAGTGCACCGAAGTTAACAGCTTTTCTTCTTTGTTTTTCTTTTCTTTTCTCCCTGATCGCCCTTCACAACTCCACACCAACTATTGTCAACAGATTGTTTACACATTTCGCTTTGTATTCGCTTTATTTGCTTGCCCCACTTTCTAATCTTTTAGGCCGTTTAAATTTGATTATCCTGTTAACGGTTTTGATTACTCGAACAACAACAATTATAGTTAAACACCACTAATATTTGCTTTATTCACTTTAATTTTTCCTTTCTTTCACTTTTTTTTTTGTTTTTGTTTCCTGCTGCTGCACTACCAACAACATGGCAATCAAACTGTAACACGCCCACGCACTCACCCACATAACGGTATATATGCGTGTGAATTAATGACGACCGCCTACCGATGTGTACCGGGTCCTGGCTCTTGCTTTGTGCGGCGTTCTTCTTGGCTCTGTGGCTTTGCGTGCAACTGTCATTCGGCTGCCTGGCTGCTTACTTGCTTTGCCGGCAAAATGATAAATAGGTTTTAATGGAGGGTACACCCAGTTATATGCACTACGCCGAGGTCCTTGAAGTCTTCGAGCATATTGAGGGTGTGAGACGTGTGCATAATTTGCGTATTTGGGCGTTGAGCATTAATAAAGTCGCCCTCTCCGTACATTTGGCAATTGGTGAGTAGACATGCTTTATGTGTTATGCTATGCTATGGTATACAAGTAGATATTATGTATTTTTGTGTTATTCTACACTACATTATTTTTATTTCACAACACAATTTTTATTTCATGCTGTACAATGTTATGTATGTATCTTTGGGCTATGTTATGTTATGTTATGTTATGTTATGTTATGTTATGTTATGTTATGTTATGTTATGTTATGTTATGTTATGTTATGTTATGTTATGTTATGTTATGTTATGTTATGTTATGCTATGATATGTTATGTTACGTTATGTTATGTTATGCTATGTAATGTTACTTTATCCTTTGTCTATCATGATACGTTAATAATAAACAAACACTCGAGATAACTTTTCCTATATACATACATATGTATGTACCTACATACCGAAAATTCATCTATTACATTAACAACATTAATCGTACTACCACAAATACAAACATAACCAAAGATGAATGCATTTTTACACCTCGGTGTGAAATAATGACCGCTTACTTACGACAATAATAGACTATAATGACACACTGGTGTCGACACTGAAAACAACAATAGAAACATAAATCAAAAAATTTACACAAATTTATCCTTATGCATGCCTGATTGTATACCCTGAAAAGGGCATATTAAGTTTGCCACGATGTTTGCTATACCCAGGAGCAGACGTCGGATTCCCTATAGGTATAGGTATACCCGCACAGTTAAGCTGCAGTTTATATCTCAGGATTTTACAACCCTAGTGTTGTCATCTGGCAACTTACAACTTTATCGTAAAATTTGACATTTTTGGTGTTATACATACTCAGCAGGTTTTAACATACGTGCGCTATTTATATTGCTTACAGTAACTTCAAATATTCATCTCAGCCA
This sequence comes from Bactrocera tryoni, assembly GCF_016617805.1. Taxonomy (NCBI): domain Eukaryota; kingdom Metazoa; phylum Arthropoda; class Insecta; order Diptera; family Tephritidae; genus Bactrocera; species Bactrocera tryoni. The sequence goes on from NC_052500.1 coordinate 74,722,238, forward strand.
CAAAACAGAATTATATCAAGAACACTTTCGTGTAATTACTTGTCGCAACTATCACCGTGGATTAACTCAGCAACAGTTCACCGATAAACTTATTTTATTTTTGGCGCCGAACCTCCATCAAGAACCAGAGTTTATCGATGGTTGGGTGTAATTGGTAAAAAAAAAATGTGAGTTCGTAGATGGACATAATCGGACCGTATCGGTAACTAAATATGTCAGAGACATTAAGTTTTGCCCCAAAGATGGTATGAGAGAGCTTTATGGGAGCCGGTGTGAAAATTGGACGATGGGCGTGGCACAGCTCACTTTTAGGTGAAATCATCATATATGTACCTCGGGCCAGGCCCCGCCGATTTTAACCAGATTTGATATGTGACATTCTTCTCACATTCATATGTCACAGTGTGAAAATCGGTGAAATCGGAAAATAACCCGGCTTCCTCCCCATATAACGGAACGGTTAAAAAACTACTAATAGCGCAATAAGTCAATAATTAATACGCTAGTGACATTAAAATTTACCACCGAGATGGTATGAGAGAGCATAACGGGAGCCCGTGTAAAAATTTGGTGATGGGCGTGGCACCGCCCACTTTTTGGTGAAATTCCATATCTCGGGACCTGACCAAACCGATTTGGACAAAATTTTGTTGGTGGCGTTACATTCTTATGTCACAGTGTGCATATAGACAAAAAACACGCCTACTTCCCATATACATAGTACAAGTTTGAATTCCATTTGAGTCTTTCACTTTCAAGTACACAAATCAAAAAGTAATTAATATAATGAGATGCAATTTCGCCCTAACAATTCCTTTAAACCTTTTGACCAAAAATTTCCCAAATTCAACCAAAACTGTTCATGTTACTAGGTAAAAAATATATGGACCCTAGTATCCATAATTGACTTTTGACCAAAAAATCGGTAAATTTTTGGGATATAGAAGGGTCAAACCACGTCAAGTGGTCCATGAAAATTTCGCAAAATCACCGATTTTGAAAATTAGCAGTTCATTAGGAAGGGGATCAGACGCACACCCCGTGATAAAAATATTTTGTAAAAATTCTTTTTTTTTTGTTAAAGTTATTGAAGTTTGAAATTTAGAGCACGAAAAAATTGTACAATTATTTTCTTATAAACTACTGGAGATAAATAGATGAAATTTCGTGAAGTCAAAGAAAAATGTTCGTGCTATATTATAAATATTTTTTCATGATACTTTTGTTTAAATAATTTGTTTAAATAATAATATTTTACATAAGTTTTTGTTAAACAATTCAACATATTGAAGTTTTTGTCTCCCTACCGCTCTTAAAACGTTTGGCACATCGATCGTTGCGCAGTGCCCTCGTCAGCTCCCGACATATTTGTCGCAAGAAAAGCATTAGCGCATTGCGCAACGTTTGCGCAATTTGACCCAGAATTGAAATTCAGAGTTCTTTCATGACTATAGTGAAATGGATTAAATCGGGTAAATACTTCTCTGAGGCTCCATATACCTGATATAAAGATTTTCGAACATCCGGCTGACTTTACTCTATATGATTGCTAAAACATGTTAACAATATGTGGTATTGGGGAAAAAAGATAAAATCGGCTCGATATTACCTCAACTATCATATGCTATTTATAATGGTTTTCGATTTTTTAACAGAATTTCCGTTAGTGTATAAGTTATACACCAGCGGACCGGTACGTGCTTCGTTACGTCTAAGTGAAATAATAAACTTTTTTTAACATGAAATTCATTTATTCAAACAAAAAAATATTTTATTGTTTGCTAGCTATTTTAACACTTATTTGTAATGGCATATCATTTGGAATCATAGGGATACGCGACATCAAACAATTAAATTTGGCAACAATTTTTTCACATCCAAAGCAACAGGTTGCAAGAGTATAATAATATTCGAAGCTGAATATGTGATGGTTATTTTTGAGAAACGAATATTAATTGGTGAAATTTTAGTTTGAATCAAAAAACGAAAATTCCTATGTTAAATGAATGGGAACCCAAAAAAAAAAAAAAAAAAAAAAAAACATAGCAGCCCCTTAGAGTTAAGCTGCAGCGCCTGGTTTGAGGAAGGATTTTTGGTTTGTCAATCACTAACATTTGAGGGGGTAAGAGTTGAAAAAAAAAATTCAACATTTTTTTGGAGCAGGCTAGTATATATATATATGTGTATGTATATATATTTATATGTATATATTATGTGTATATATTATGTATATATTACATGTATACATATATATTATACTATACCAAGGGGGTTCTGCAAATAAATTTAATTCTTTTTAGAGAGTTGCGTATTCGTTCCACCATGCTTAATTACATCTTTGCTTGTAAATCAACATGTTGTCTTATTCTTTACATTTCTAACTGATAACTATCACTACGATTTTGTCTTATTGTTGTTGTTTTCGCGGCTGCCCTACTACTCGTACCATGGAGGTTGTGGTTTTTACTTTTAATAGTTTGCAATTAGTTTAATCGTTTATTTGTTTGTTTATATAAACATTTATATGTACGTTTATATGTATATATGGTCAATGGTCTAGAAAGAGTTAAGTGCTGTGCTTGATATCTGTTTATAGGGGTATGTTTGTGTCAGTGATGTGTTATGCTGCGGTTCCCGTGGTTTCAATGGTATTTTAAGTGTTTGCATAAAAAATGTATACCTACCGTTATGCGATTTATATATGTCTACTATGTGTAAAGTACATGATAACTGCCTATATACATATATGTATGCATATATCGACGTACAGGTAGGAATTTAAGTTAATAAGGATGAATTTCAGAAAAGTGGAATAAAATTACAAATAAGTCAAATAGTTATATCTAAAGATAAGTTTTATTTTATATACATACAAATGTAAACTTTTCTTTAAATTTAGGTACATACATTTGTAAGTATATATAAAACTAAAAAAATTTAGAAAAACTACAGAACACAACTACAAAATTTCTGATCGAAATCTGATAAACTGGAAGAGACGATCAGATTGACAGATAGACGGTCATGAATAAATTCTCTTCTTCTATCTCCGACGTAGCCAGTGGCTCTCTAACGAAGCACGTTTTATTTTAACTATTCAAAGTAACTATAGTTAGCTTAGTATTTCATAATTCTGATATATAATTTAGTTCATTTTTTGTAGATTTCCTGCTTATTTCCTTTATTTTAATTGAGTTCATTTTTATTTAAGACATGTTTCATTCAGCTACCTTTTTGAACTTGTCATTTTCGATTCAGTTTCTGGGAAACCGAACTAGACAGTTTTTTATTTTGTAATTAGTGAAGACATGTTCCATATATTAGCCAATTCAACTACCTTTTTGAACTTGTATTTAGGTTATGTTTGATTTTGTTTCTGGAAAGCCGATGCGAAATATATGTACATTCATTTAAGCTTATCAATTAAGCATTTATTCTCTTACTCAACAGAATCACCGGAAATACAGGATTAAGCTTTGATATATATATACGTTTTTTAAGTTAATTTTAAACCTACAGTTTTTCTCTGGAATAACTCATTTAGCAATATCTATATATCCATATCTCTATGGAAACACGTTCGTGTGGATTCACCTATATATATTACTCACATATATATGTCTGTGTGCTGAAGTGTGAGCAAATGATAAAGCTAATTGAGGTGAATGTGCAAATAAAGAGTGCTAATATTGCTGACCTCACTGAAAACGAAAGTGGTTTGAAAATTCAAAATTCTACAAATATTTAATATTTCATAATTTAAAATATTATTTGTTGTTTTACAATTTTTAATTTAGACACTAATTGTTAAATTTACAAAATTTAAAAGCTTTGCTTAAAAATTATACGAAATTGCGATTTCTTAACATCATAATTTTGAATGTGAAAAATTTACTCTTAATGTGACATTAAATAATAAAATAAGTTAACTAAATTGAATCATTAGCACAGAAAGCTTCTTAGTTTCAGTAAATTAGCAAACTTTTCTCCGTTATAACATAGCAATATATTATAAACTCACTAAATTACCCTCTCTCTACTCTTTGTAAGATATATAAACGCAACTTAATTATTAAAGATAAGTTTATCAAGCAATTGCGTTATAGTCTGGCTTAATAGTCTCTCATTCGAGGCTGCTCTCGTTTGTTCTTTGGAGCATTTTTTACGAGGCGGGTCCTAAACACAGCGCCCAGCGCCCAGCGCCCAACCGTGTTGAGGAGATGTTTCGCCTTCTCACTTTAGCTCGCCTTCAAAACTGGCTACCCAGAGGATACTTGGTCAAAGACCGGAAGTCGTGAGCTGCTTGAGCCATGTGCAATTAGTAATTTGTTTATACCTTTTCCACAATTTACAAATTATCTACACTAAAGTTCGGTTTGAAACTTGCCAAAATTAGTTGAACATATATTTTTCTAACAATTTATTCATATTTTGGAAAATTATAAATATTTCCTTTGAAATGTAAATAAATCACTAGTTGGCTCAATTAAATTTCTGTCTGAAACGTCTTCAAGGCAGCTCAATATAAAAATTTTCATATAGTCTCTGAACATTTTCGCAACTTAAGTAGTTAATTCTTCGACTTAATGCATATACCCAATTTATTAATTGACTACATTAGGGTGCTGCCTGTATTTTCTGCGTAAACTGTTTAAACCTACATTTTTCTATCTATTAATTTCAAAGTAAGTTTTTCAGTTAGAAAGTAGGCAATATGCTAATTGAATTAATTAAGTTTCAGTTTGATACTTCCTCAAGGCAGCTCAAAATAAAATTTTCTATATAGTCTTTTAACACTTTCGTAATTAAGTACTTAAAACATTTTTTCCATAATTCTTTTTCATAATCCCTATGGAAAATTTTCCAATTGACAACATTAGAGTTCTGTCTGAATTATCTAGGCAAAGTGGTTCAACATTAATATTTCATTGTTTCAAATTAAATCTTGCAAAAAAGGGTAGGCAATTGCTAATTAACTAAATTAAGGATCCGTCTGTAATGTCCTCAAACTTTTGAATATAATTATTTATGGTTTTTTTAACGAATTCGTAAGTTGGTGTTTGCTCTTATAAAGAATAGACAATTTAGCAGTTTACTGATTCAAGGTTCAGCCTGAAGCATCCTTAAATAATCATAAAAAAATTGAAAATTAGTTAAACATACAATTTTTTGTAATAATTTATTGTTAGTTTAGTGTTAATTAAAATTTTATCAAACGTAATATAAACAATTTACTAATTAACTAAATTAAGGTACTATCAGAAACGTTCTCAAATCAGTTGTAAATTTTATTATATTTCTAATAGGTAAATAAATTCGTTAGATACTATTTTTTCATTTAAAGGATAGACAATTTGCTAATTGACTGAATTAGGTGTCGGTCTGAATCATTTTTATTATATTATTTTTCTATATATTTTTTGTATAATTATTTTCCGTTGTTAAGTTAACTAACAATTTTCTCGTATATAGTGCAGATAATAAACTAATTGACTAAATTAGTATTATCTTAGAAACGGTCTTAAATCAATTTAATTATTTTGTTTGTAAATAAAAGTTGTTCAAAAAATTCATAATTATTGAATAATTTAGTCTTGAACTTTTTCTGATTAATAATAACTGAATGGAGCTAATTTAAACTATATTAATATTCACCTAACTCAATTTTGAATTAAACTTAACATTTTAATAACCCATATCGATCAATAAATCCTCAATGGCACGTGGCATTAGAAAATAATGCTCAGCAAAATAACCGCAAAGTTTGGGATATTTATACATTTTGATATTGAAGATTTTCAAATACGCGGAGAAGCACCATTCCACGGCGCGATTTTTGAAAATAATCGTGAATGAGGTCTGACAAACGTAGACACGCGAGCGCATTAGTATACAGACTTCAGCATCATGTATGCATGGACCCGAACGATAGACTGTGCAAACAGGGAAATCATCTAGTAGAATAGAGTAGCGATGCGGATTACCCATGGTTGTGTCCTCAACTAGACAGACTGAAGAGTGGAAAATTAGTACAGTATACTTTAAATTGTCTTTCATTGAGCACTTGACTCACCCGTGTTATCTAAGAAGGGTACTATTTTGCTGGCGTCCACGCAGCAACGGGGCGCAATGCCATTTAAGTCGCATTTGTAGGCATGCTGCCAGCTTGAGGTGTACAGTGGTGTTGCCAATGTAATGGAAGTAATGATGATAAGTGGGGTTAAGTAATGCATGTTGTTTGAATTTAGTACGCAACTATTTAATTTTAGTTCCAGTAAGTGCTGAAAAGGTGCAGAAAGAAGATACTAAGAGCCATTAGTGCGCAATTAGATACTATAAGATAATATACATACATATATAGGTTATTTTTTAAGAGGTTTCGCAAATTCTACTGCTAATAATAAGTTTCCTGGAAATGATGCCGACAAATATGAAACATATTGATTACAACAATCTCTTATTTTAAAAACATCTAAAAATTATCGGAAAAATAATTATAATAAAATCGTAAATTTAACGACATATAATGACTCTCAAAAAATGAGCCAAAAAATCCTGAAAATATCGAATTTAAAAATCGCTTATTTAGAAAAATATTAATATTTTATTGCCGGAAAATCTGAAATATATCTATTACCAAAATCTTTTAATTGAAAATAATCGAAAATTTTTAGAAATATCGATACATTATCGAAATAATAAATTTGCAAAACTTGTAAATTCATCAACTTATAATGGTCTCTTAAAAATTAAGCCAAAAAATTCTAAAAATATCGACTGTAAAAATCGATAATTTTCAAAACCTAAAAAATAATCGATAGCTAAAAAAATGTCTATATTTTATCAAAAAAATAAGTATTGAGAATATTGATTTCTTTGATTATAACCAAAAATTTCGATTTATAAGCAATTGATTATTATAAAATCATGTATTTATAAATATATGGAAAGGTTAAAAGTACAACTTTTTAATTTATTACTTATTTTTCAATCGGATTATGTAGATTCATATGCAGTTAAATTATTTATATAAATGATGTTCCGTAACTTCAAAAACTTATAGTGATCATCCCGGGTACGAAACCAATAAATCTGATTAAAATACAAGTAGCATGAAAATTAAATCCTTGATTTGAAAGAAATCGATAAATATAAAATTTCGATTTTTTTCGAAAAAATAAACATGCAGAAATCGATTTAATCCGATTAAATATACTCCACTTTATATAGTATTCTGGAAAAGAAGCCAATACAACTTAATTTTATGGATCACAATGACAATTTTTATATTTTATCGAAAAAAAAATTATTTGTAATTTCGATATTTTATCAGGAAAATAAATATGTATAAATCGATTTTATTAGACTAAAAATAGCCAAAAAATAATTTAAAATGACCTTCTCGGAAAATAAGCCAATACATCTTAATTTTATCGATTACAATCACAATTTAGATATGTTATCGAAAAAATAAATTTGCATAAATCTTTTTAATTCGAAACGATCTCTCAACAATCGATTACCATAAAATCATCAGTTAAATACTAAATTAATCAAATGTGAGGACAAATTAATTTTTCGATAATTTTTAATTATAGAAATTAGAAGAAATTTACGAAGCATAAAAAAGCGTTAATTTCTTACGACCTGAACATTTGTCGCCGAAAGCAGATAAGAAAACCTTAGCAAAACTTCATCGGATTAAATTTATTTAAAGTTATCGATAAGACATAGTTGGAAAACTACAACACGTATAAATATTTGTTATCCTTTGGGTCTGTAAATTTTCTTTAATACCTACTCATTCCCATACAATATTTAAATTGGTGGCAACTCTCTTAAAAAAAATTTAGGTACACAATTTCCTAAAGCTCTTCACTTTACTGTATTGCTTTGAAAATGGCAAGTATAAGGAACGTTCCAAAGTAAACAGGACCTTTTGAGTCTAGCGCCCCTGGTGGCACCATCTATATGCTGACCGGTGCGTTAGAATCTGCTATCTTTATCGATTGTTCAGTGAGAATTTCATGACATTTCCTCAATTGGAAGTGAAATTATTGCGTTTTAAGTGTCAGTATGTTTGTGTTATCGGTGCGAAAATGAGCTTCGAACAAAGAGCCAACATTAGATTTTGTTTTAAAATTGGTACAACTTTTACCGAAACGTTTCAATTGATAAAACAAGTTTATAGCGATGATTGCCTTTCCCGTAGCAGAGACACGAGTGGTTTCAACGTTTTCAAGGTAGTTGTGAGGACATAAGTAAATGACGATCAACATATGGGCTAATCAAAATCCGTGATCACAGGAAAATCCATCGAAATTTTGCGTGAATTCATCAAAAACCAGCCGAAGTCATCATTGTAATTCAAGGATATGGAATTGAACATCTCCAAAACAACGATTTATCACATTTTGACCGAACATTTCGGCTTTCGAAAGGTGTGCGCACGGTTTGTTCCACACAAATTGACTGACGACCAAAAATTGCTCGGAATTCAATATTCGATCGACGCTTGTGACCGATTATTTGACCAAAAATCACATTTTAACCATTAACCACTGCCCGTATTCCCCTGATATGGCACCGTGCGACTTCTTTCTTTTCGGAAAATGCATTTGCCCATGAAAGGAAAGCGTTATGCAGACGTAGAAGCCATTCAATAGGCTTGCACCGGCATACTGGCGGCGATACCGGCCAACGAGCTAAAACACTCGTTCGACGGTTTGACATCTTTTGGACCGTGCAAAAAGGTGTATTGAAGCAGAAGGAGACTATTTTGAATAAAATGAATTGATTTTGCTGAAATAATTATTTGTTCTGTTTTTTTTAAGTCCTGTTGACTTTGGAACGCACCTTGTATTTTCACTTCAAATTTGCAAAAGGGTGGCAACCTTCTAACTTATTCGAAAACGGTTTACTCGTTAGACGCAAGCTAAGTTTAATTGCTAGTTGCCATGAGCGAGCACATTAAAACAAGCTAAACTTTGACTTAATAAGGTAAGAGCGCATAAAAATTGCAGAGAAGCCGAAATGAAACGGTGTGTGTGTGTGTGCGTGTATGTGTGTGCAGAAGTGGCTACCACCACAAGAACACGGTCGTTTGTGTTTAACTTTGATTGCTTTGCGTAGTGTTGACATTTAAACTTTTTGCCAACTGCGCTCAGGGGCATTAAGCGAAATGTGCTGTAAGTGTGGTGGATATACAAGTATGTGCGTGTTTGGTGAGTTTGAAGTAAGCTGCATGCCGTTAAACCTCAGTCTATAAATGGAGCTTAATTTTTTAGTGTTATTAAAATCTAATTTTATTGGTTTCCTCATTGCGGACATTTTTGATGTGAAGATGCAAATTGCTTTCAACTTAATTTTTTACTTTTCACTATTTCACCACCGCTCACCACATAGTTGGCGGTGTGCTTAGTACATTCTTGCATTTTTATCACCAGGTAGCACATTTCTTTATGAACAGATAGGTATGAGAATGTCTGTTTTCTTATTTGAAGTTTGACTTTTTTTCTCTACAAGCCACGAAGATTTATGTAGAAAAGGGTTGTCGATTGACATCGCCTAAATGAATGGAACAGTAAAGGCTTTTAACTTCTACAAGTTTACTCTCCAATTGACAGATGGTAAGTGACAAGTGATATTAGCTCGGATAAAATTTGTTCGGTTTTTTTAGATTTGAAAGTTTATTTAAGGAAAACATGTCCAAGCCCTTGCGCTTCTGAAGCTATAAGCTTATAACTTTAACTTTAACTTTAACTTTAACTTTAACTTTAACTTTAACTTTAACTTTAACTTTAACTTTAACTTTAACTTTAACTTTAACTTTAACTTTAACTTTAACTTTAACTTTAACTTTAACTTTAACTTTAACTTTAACTTTAACTTTAACTTTAACTTTAACTTTAACTTTAACTTTAACTTTAACTTTAACTTTATGTTTATCTTTAACTTTAATGAATAATCAAATTGAATGAAATAACACCCGTTTTACCGTTACTGTAATTTTTTTTAAGTTGAGCTAATTCTATTTAAATTTTCGTTTAAAATCTGTACTGTAAACTTTACGTAACGTAACTTAACGTACCGCAGCATAACTTAACGTAACGTAACTTAGCATAACTTAAGTTAGCATAACTTAACTTAACGTAACATAGCTTAACGCAACGTAGTTCACCATAACGTAACTTAACTTAACATAGCTTAAAGTAACTTAAAATATGTAGAAAAATTAACGAAAATTAGAAAATTATTACTAGTTAGAATTTTCTTAGGCTAGAAATGTAGGTTATCCCAAATAGAAGGTAATTGAAGGAATTGCAAGTTCTGATTCACCCGATTTACCGTCCATTCCAATTTCATTTAAACTTTCGTTTAAAATCTGAGCTCTTCACTTTACGTAACGTAACTTAAAGTTGCATAACATGACTTAAGATAAAGTAGTTTAGCTTAACGTAACTTAACGCAACGTACCACAATTTCGCTTAACGAACCTAACGTAACGTAACTTAACATACACATGAAATGATCGAATTTTACAAAATTATTACACAAATATATTTTTCAATATTTTCCATTTTTTTAACCGAAACCATTTTCTGGTATTGTTAAAAACTAAAGGTGAACCTAAATCAGCGCTTATGGAAGAATTTCAAATTTCCGGCTCACCCGATTTACCGCTACAGTGATTTGCTTAATTTTTATTCGAACTAATGAAATTTAAATGTTCAATAATTTGATTCTTTATGCACAAAAATCGAGTAAATAACTACTAAAGCGCAGCATACTTAAGCGGCATACACACTTCAAAAGCGGTGAGTGATAGTAACTTGAGTAATGTGGGAATAAAAATGGTGCTTTGGGAACAGAGTGAGAGTGTGTGAGGAACCTAAGTGAAGAGGTGCGGGTAAGATGTTTAAAAGCGCGTGCACTTTACGAGCGGAAAATCTTAACTCTTTGAATAGAAGCAAATCTGCATATATTATATTATACAGCATACATATATGTATGTATGTAGGTGCATATATATGCAGACAGTTACGCACAAAGAATATGTATAATACATATATATGTACACATATGCACATACATTCATTCGTTGATACTTACCTCCGCATATCAAAAAACACTTCCGCAATAAATTCCTAAATGCGCTGCCACAAAACTTTTACTTTCCACTTGACTTCAGCTGCTGAACATCTAATGCCTGCCTTACGGTAATTTATCATTTTACCGCGGCATGCATGAAAGAAACCGAAGTTAAGGCACGGTAACACGGTATTAGTGTTAGTAGGTAGTGCTCGTAATGTACTAAAAATAAAGTAAAGTAAATTGTAGCGCTTGAATATTTGTTTTTACTGCTGATATTAGGGTTGTTCAAGGACTTAGAAAGTGTGGTAGAAAATGAAGCAGAATTTTTTGTTGCAGAATTGAAAAAAATTGTTTAAAGACTTAGACTAGCTTGTTGAATAAATTAAAATAAAATTTTTTATATGGAAACTCTGTTGTTTTCAGTCTATGTTGTTGTTTGTATTTTCACACCTGGCAATTCTGGCCTAGTCAGTAGCATAATAATTTAATGTTGGCAACCCTTGTCATCTACCTCTAAAGTCTATTGATTACGTCCAGAAGTTTTTCATTTAGAAATATTTGCATAAAGTTTTATATGATGTGTTAAAAATACATTTATTTTTTCTGAACTTAACATTATTATATGGCAACACTGTTGGCGATAGTATTTTTATATACGTACACGAGTCTTTGACATAGTTTTCATTTACCCTTAAAGTGATACTGACTACAACATTTTATTTTAATATAAATTAAGATTGTGTTTTTAACACAGTGTAAGGGTTGCCGCCTTATCGAAAAATTCATTGTATTAAAGTATTTTTTTCAGAGTTTAGATATAATTTGTTAAATTTTTTTATTAATGTGCAAAGTAGAATGCCGTTAATATTATTTATATTTGGCAACCCTGTGTGAAAACTCATTAAAACTATATATTAATCATATTCTTATTCTTCTTCTTAATTGGCGTAGACACCGCTTACGCGATTATAGCCGAATTAACAACAGCGCGCCAGTCGTTTCTTTTCGCTATGTGGCGCCAATTGGATATTCCAAGCGTAGCCAGGTTCTTCTCCACCTGGTCCTTCCAACGGAGTGGAGGTCTTCCTCTTCCTCTGCTTAATATAGTGCTCGTTTAATACTACGAAAGTTACCAATTTTAAATAAAGGTTTTAGAAATATATGTCTATTTACGTATTGTGGAATTACTTGGCAACTCTAACCAAATATACATTTTTATTTATATTATTTTGTACACCACAAAGATTGGTAGGCAACCTTGCCGTCAAAGTTGTATTATTTTCTGGATAAAACTTAAAACTAATGCCTGCTTTATAGTAGTTACTGTTTTACCAGTTTTAAATTCAACTTTTTCTATCTAAAAAATAGTGGTAACCCTGTTTAATTTTTTTGTTTCAAAAGTTTTTGATACAACTTGCTTGCTAAGTATTAGTTTTAGTTTCGAGATATTTTTTACGAAATATTGTCTTTTTGGAAGAAAGGTTTTGCTTTAAAAAAGAGATGCCAGCCCTGTAATTTTTTTCAACAAAATATTATAGTAGTGTTTTGATGGTCAAGGCTGACAAGAACTGTTTTATTTTGACAACTCGTTATCACTTAAAAAATTATTTCTTAGTTATTTGGCAAACTTATACTAAAAAAATTGTGGTCATATGCAAGTAATGTTTAATTTTGACGTACAGTTCTGAGTCAAACAATCATTTTATTTTGTGGAAGCCTTAGATCTAAGAAATTTTAAAACTCTACTTGGCAACCCTGCCATTAAATATTTTATTATAAAGTCCTTGAGATAGTACATACATTTTTTACAAGATTCTTAGTTGAAATTGTGACTAGACCATCTATTTAAAATGAATTTTGTATATTTGTTTGCCGTAATAAATTGTGGTAACCCTGTTTCACTCTTTAAAATATTTCTAAACGTCAGTTGTGTGCTTAATAATCATTTAAATTATTTATTTTTGCTTATTTATTTTAATTTCAAAATATTTTGTGATGACTAGAAATTAAACAAAAATTTGGAAACTTTACTAAATTTGATTAACATCAGTTCCTGGGGTTTTTTTGGGGTATGTGCGAAAAGAAATAATTTATTTTTACGGTTCTTGTCAAGAAAAGTAGTATTTTCTAAATAAATGGCAACTCTACTGAAGAATAAATTTCAAAATTAATGGCAACCCTAAAACAGAAAAAAAATAAAACTGTTGGTCAGTTATGAAATAAATTTGGTTTGCGATATCAGTCAAACAAATATTTAGTTTAGAAGCTATTGGTGGCAAAAATGTCGAAATAATATTATTAGTTTAATTTGGCAACCCTAATTTCAAATTTCATATTGTATAGTTCGTCAGATATCTTAAACAATATACTCACTGCTCTATCTTTACTGGATGAACTGATGAATTTTACTATCAATTCTGTTTTCCAGAAAAAATAGTGGTAACCCTGTTTTATTATTTTGCTTAAAAAAATAAAATGTTATATATCATCAAAATAACTTTTAATAAAATTTTTATTAATTTTTTTGTTTTTTTAAGATATTGTTTAAAGAAAAGTTGGCAACCCTATTACAGTTTTTTTAAAAAATATAGTATTTTTGAAATGTTTATACATATATGACAAGAAATATTATATTTTAACGTCTGGTTGTCAGTCAAATTCTATTAAAATTTCTATTAATTTTTTTGTTTTTTTAAGATATTGTTTAAAGAAAAGTTGGCAAGCCTATTATAGTTTTTTGAAAAAATATAGTATTTTTGAAATGTTTATACATATATGACAAGAAATATTATATTTTAACGTCTGGTTGTCAGTCAAACAATTATTTTTTATTTGCATATATGGCAACCCGATAATATGTACACATGTATGTATGTACACTTAAGTTTCAAAAACTGAAGTTAAAAGTCAGGCGTCATCGGCTGTAGCAAAAATTTTCAAAATTTTTTCTCTAATCATTTATTCAAAGAAAAAAAAGAGAAATATGGTTGGCAACCCTACTTTTTTTCTTAAATAAAATATTTTAGAATTATTATGAGGGCGATTTATATGAATAATTTTACATATTGTTGTCATTAAAAGTTATTTTATATTTTTATTATATACATATGTACATACATATATGGCAACCCTATAACAGCAGAAATTTCAAAACGGTTTGGTAATAGACCTATCTACAGAGGTGTACAAAAAAGTCTGCAAACAGCAATTTCAAAAAACTGTAGCTCAACTTCCAGTAATCTAAGTGCATAGCCCATATTTAGGCGGTCGTTCACTCATTCTAACCTTATCATCTTAAAAATTCATTTGTAACTTTTAATTCCGATTTCCCATTATTTTTTAATTTTCCAGAATGCGTAGTGCAGCAAATAAATTTACAAAAAATTCTAAAATTTACATTTAATTTGAATTTCGCTGGAATGTTTCGGTTTCGCAAAGAAATAAAATGCTAAGATGTGCTGTAAAAATATGCAGTTGTTGTTATTGTAAGTTACTTTATACTTACTTAAAGATATTGCGCACTTAACAGTTCACACAGAATTGTCTGACTGGCGCCGAGTAGTTTTAGCAGCCCTCAAGGCAACTTTTAATTTCACTCTGCTGCCTCTGGTCCGCTTATGTCACACAGCGCTCACACGGCTCGTCGCCTCCGCCGTGCCAGCCAAGCAAAGCCGCTGGGCTTGTACTTGTATTTGTGTATGTGCCCGCTGCCGCTGTGACCAGTGAAGCGTGCGCTTCCAATAAATCTCATTCACTTGCTGCGCCCTCTGCTGCCTAGTGCAGCGCCATGAAAGTGTGTTCATGGTTGTACTACGTGTGTGTGTGTTGGCGTGCTTTACTGCTTCTCGTTACGTTTCAGTTTTGTGTCACCATACCTTTTGAGACCCACTTTCCAGCTCGCACATTTCGCCCCTCCTGTCCTCTACAGGCCTTTGTCTATACTCCCTCTTCGTCGCCCCTCGCTGCTTGTCTGCCAAGAATGTCTGCTCACCGTTTGTGAAGAAAAATGCATTGAGTGCAACAGCTTCCCCAATGAATGTCATGCCAACGTTGAATACTTCAATGACTATCTCATACTACTCTATATCTGCTCGCTTGCATGTGTGTGTGCGTTTGTGTGTCTCTGGGGGGCGCGTGCAGCTATGAATGGCTGAATGCCTTGTCTGTGTGAGTGCATTGAATTTGCGCCGTAGCATGCATTCAGGCGCAAAACGTCTCAAAATGCGGCAGGTGTGTGCAACAGCAGTGCCAACGAGGGGAGGATGAAATGTGTGAAAAAAGAAAAAAAAAAGGAAATCGAAGTCAATTGCCGTTTTGCAAGCACACACATATATATACATACACACATACATTTATATAAATATGTATTTATACACATATATTTTCACCCATATATACATTTAGTTGGCAGTCTATGTATTTTTTTTCTCAGCTCAAATTTGATTGAAGTGTGTGCGGCAATAAGCATTCGAACTGTGTGTGAAATGCAAATTATCATAATCAAGTTGTCGAATGCTTTTCACTCGTATTGGTTGGAAATATGCGTGTGCAGTAAAGTGAATTTCACTTACGACTCACTGACCAAGAATGAGCGGAAATATTGCTGATTTTTATATACTCTCCATTATCTATATTATTGAGTAACTGTTATTGAATTGTATATGTGCTTCCGCTTTATTTTTAGCTCATGAGTGTTTCATGAGAAAGCTTCCACTTTCCTACTTCAGTTTATAAGGCATAACTTTCAGCTGCGTAGTATTTATAGGTGAGAGCCAAGCACTTTTTACTTAAAGTATTCCTTGACTACATGGACTGTTAACACTTTCATTTAAACGACAGTAAGCTGAGGCCTGCATGACTGCTTTTAAAGAAACTGAGTCGCCATGGTTACGTTTTGAAATTCTGAAGGATTTTTGTTCAGGTATTCGGTATAAATGGCTGAGTTTATAGCAAACCTCAGAAAGCTCTCCAACATAGCTTTCTACACTCGTTGTCAGACAAGCACCTCGGTAAAACTATAAGAAAGAGGGATGGGGGTATAGCCAAACATTTCTCTATGGACTCGATGTCAGCGAAGGCCCCCAGTAAAACCGTAAGCAAGAAGGAAGAAAGTTAAAAGCTTTTGGTTTCCTGAGTGTATAGTTTGTTGTCAATTTCAGTGAAAACTTGGAAAGCTTTCTGAGGCCTGTTGCAGTACTTTTCTTAAAAATCATAGTTTCCTACTTTCAAAAATGTGAAACATTTTTTTACGTATGAAATCCATTGGAAGTGGATACCTATCTCCTGCTCATGGTTTTCCAGATCTCCTTGGACAGCTCAGTCAGCACCAGAGAAACACTGGAAAGTGTTCTGAGGCCAGC
The DNA here is from genome assembly GCF_016617805.1 of Bactrocera tryoni. Taxonomy (NCBI): domain Eukaryota; kingdom Metazoa; phylum Arthropoda; class Insecta; order Diptera; family Tephritidae; genus Bactrocera; species Bactrocera tryoni. The sequence continues at coordinate 74,738,692 of NC_052500.1, forward strand.
TGTGCTCCCTTTCTACAAAGTCTGAAGTCTCCTCTCGGACTCTGCAAATATGCAATTTGTTGATATTGAAATTGATATTGATATTGATATTGATACTGATATTGATATTGATATTGATATTGATATTGATATTGATATTGATATTGATATTGATATTGATATTGATATTGATATTGATATTGATATTGATATTGATATTGATATTGATATTGATATTGATATTGATATTGATATTGATATTGATATTGATATTGATATTGATATTGATATTGATATTAAAATTGATATTGAAGTTGAGGTTGGGGTTGAATGGCAGGTTAAGTTTGTGGTTTTGGTTGAGGTTGACATTGAGGTTGAGGTTAAGGTTGAGGTTGAAGTTGAAGTTGATGTTGCGGTTGCGATTGAGGTCGAGGTCGAAGTTGAGGTCAGGGTCGAAGTTGAGGTTGATGTTGAGGTTGAGGTTGAGGTTAAGGTTGAGTTTGAAGTTGAGGTTGAGGTTGAGGTTGAGGTTGAGGTTGAGGTTGAGGTTGAGGTTGAGGTTGAGGTTGAGGTTGAGTTTGAGTTTGAGGTTGAGGTTAACAATGAGGTTGAGATCGATGTTATTATGGAATCTTTTAAGGTTATTGTTGATGTTAACTAAAATTAGAACCCATCTCATATAAAAAGATCAAATAATCTGACTTAAAGATTGTGTCGAATCCTTTGTCTCCTTCCCGACTCAACAATCGTTATATTGCTCACAACTATATGCTTAACTGACGAACAGGTTGCAACACCAATCATTCCCATTTATCTCCATTCTCCACTCACCCGCGCACAAAAATTAAGGTCAACTCATAAAAACTCAAGTTAACGTCTCCAGCACGCATTCCTTTTTGCCTTCGAGGTCTATTTTTAATTCGCAAATTTCTTTGCGCACATAAAAAATTTACAAATTTCCCATTCGCCGTGAAATGTCAACGTACACTTTATCATTACGACTGCAGCTGACCGTAACTGCAGCACATTTTTATGATGCACGTGATAAAAGTAATGTAACGAAATGCTGTAAGCGAGCAAGCAAAATAAAAAGTGTAAAATATAAATAAAGTAAAAAGTAAAAAGCTTTGTGCCACGTTAAATGCCACATGCAGCACGCATCCTTCCGCATTGCGTAAACGGTAAATTTGTTGGCGCATAAAAAACAGTTTAATGCGTTAGAGAGGCGTAAAGCGGTGCAGCGGTATAAATCGGCAGAGGTCGTAAAAGCAAGTGGAATGTTTTTATGTAAGATGGAGTTGGAGGTGGAAATGTTGGTTGTAAGAGTCTCAAAAGAGGTGGCAGGTGCTTTGAAAGGGGTAATAAAGAGTCTGCAGTTGAAGCATGTATCCAAACTGCGATTTCCGTTGCGACTAATACTCGCCACACACACTCCGACACACACTCGCCTTGCCATGCCTTTTTTGCGAAACTGTTGCATACCTTAAGGCGGCTGCATTAATTATTGCTTTATTTGAGCACTTAATTAATATTTGTCGTAAAACTCATAAACAAACTACACAGCTTAAATTTTGTCAATACGCATTTGCAACATCAACGACAATGACAATGCTGCCGGTTTGCCTGATTGCTGGCATAGCTTGGTGAGCGCGCATTGCCATTGCTGCCAAAAAGTATGCAAACATTTTGCGAAATTACGTGCTGGCAGGATGCACAGGCGTAATACCAAGCAGCAGACAGACAGATAGCTAAGACGAGCAGACAAACTGACAGGCAACGCAAACAAAAACAGCATGCAAACTACGAAATGCGGAAAGTATAACAGCGGAGGGGGCGGTCGAGCGGGCGTGACAGACAGTTGAGTAAACACGGCAACAATCGGGAGCTGGCTGTGGAGTAGCGGAAGGCGTGTAGTTAGTAGCTGTAGTTTATTCGTTAACTTTACTGTACTTTTGATTTGTTTGTTGCCGACTTTTGGGAGGTGTGTGTGTAGAGTTGGGCTCTGCAGTAGTGTAGCGCAAAATTGAGGAAGTTGCAAGTTAAAGTTTTTGGCAATTGTATTACACGCTGCAAGCCAACAATTCGCTTTTGTTTACACATTTCACATGCATACACACACAGAAACACAAGCTCAACTTTGCTGCATTACGCCTCACGTTATGCCTCAAGTTATGTAGCACCTTGCTTTGCGGCTGCCAGTCGCTTTGTTATCTTCGTGCGAAGTTGTCGAGTTGTCATAGCCACTTGGCTGCTGCTGTGCTGTGGTTATTTCGTGTTTAACTGTGGTCACGTTTTTGCACGTGTGAAAATCTAATTTGCATCGAGACATAAGGAAGATGTCCGCAATAGGGCTGAGATTGAAAAATGTAATTTGTGTCTGCCGAAGAGTTTTTCGTATGACTGCTGTGGTTACTGGTGCTGCATATGGATTTCCGTATATTGGCAGCGCTTTAATTGGAGGATTTGAAAAGATGTTTTTGAAAGCTTAGCGCCAAAAAGTATGACTTTTCCTTAAAAGTTATGCGAAATTGTTAAATGCTACGTTAAGTGAATACTTAGGGATGTTATGATTTTTAAGAGCCGTTTCGGTCATTTTTTTATATGTCGTGATTAAGGTGTACCTTAAATGGGAGAAAATTAAATTTTTTTCTATATCGAAATGCAGACCTCCTATTTTTTTTAAAGCTAGCCAGACTTACCTAAATATAAAATTTCATCTTCCTACGTCAGCGTTAACTCGTGCCGACAGAACTCTGAAGATCTTGAAAACGACTGGTGATATGTAATATTTTTTTTATTGCATTCAATAATATTTACAATGTCATCATGGAAAGATAAACGAAGATTTCGAATAACTCGCCACATATATCCCTTTTACGGCTTTCACTTTCCGATTAATAAAATTTGCCACATCAAAACATAACTTTTCAAGTACTCGAAATCCAAAATGTGGACCTCCGTATCTTTATGGAAATAATATGTCTCAATGAATAACATTGGTTCAAAAACTATCTACATGATCAAATAGGTAGTACCTCTATTAGTGACTCTATTAGACCAGGTTAGATAGTAGAATCCCGATTATCCGAACATCGATTATCCGAATATCCGATTATCCGGACTCATTCGTCTCAGCTCTAATTGTCAATTTAAAAATGTTTTGACATGTTACGACAAGTTTATTTTCGCGTCCGATAATAAATAACGAGAGAGAAGATGAAGAAGAGACTGAAACTGGGTATGTATGTCAAGTACCATCTCACGCAGAAGCTTTTGAAGCTCTTGATATTGCTTTTAAGTGGTTTGAAAGACAGGATGTATCGGATCCCATACAGTTGTTACAACTGAAACGCATCAGGGACTTGGCCGCAATGAAACGATGTGATTCTTTATGTCAAAGACCAATAAAAAGTTATTTCCAACCAAAATTTTAAATTACATAGGCATTATGTAATACATTATTTATCGTTATAGCTCGGTTTTTATTTATCGTACATATTATCTAAACTACACTTGTAAAACTTATAACATAATAAAACTTTATTATAATTTAAACACTGTTTGATTTGCTTTGAAATCGATTATCCGGATTTTCGATTATTCGGAATACCCCTGGTTTTATTTGATCCGGATAATCGGGATTCTACTGTATTTGAAAACATAAAGAATCATAGTAATAACAAATATTCAGGGAAATTTTGATTTAAGGGCGATCTGTGATTGGGAAAAGGAAGGGTAGGCGCGTGGTTAAATTTTTATGCATTACGAAAGGTTTATCTCTTTTCCTGGCAAAACTTGTGTCCTATAAAAAAATGTTTATGGAAATGTTGTAGGTAAGGAAAAGGCTTATAACTTTGGCATATAGACTTTTTCACAAAACCTCAAATTTAATGTGAAATATTCAAATAATCAAGTTTTTGGGTTTTTATACTCCCGCAACAAAGTTGCTAAGGAGAGTATTATAGTTTTGTTCACATAACGGTTGTTTGTAAGTCCTAAAACTAAAAGAGTCAGATATAGAGTTATATATACCAAAGTGATCAGGGTGACGAGTAGAGTTGAAATCCGGATGTCTGTCTGTCCGTCCGTCCGTGCAAGCTGTATCTTGAGTAAAAATTGAGATATCATGATGAAACTTGGTACAATTATTTCCTGGCTCCATAAGAAGGTTAAGTTCGAAGATGGGCAAAATCGGCTCACTGCCACGCCCACAAAATGGCGGAAACCGAAAACCTATAAAGTGTCATAACTAAGCCATAAACAAAGATATTAAAGTGAAATTTGGCACAAAGGATCGCATTAGGGAGGGGCATATTTGGACGTAATTTTTTTTTGGAAAAGTGGGCGTGGCCCCGCCCCCTACTAACTTTTTTGTACATATCTTGGAAACTACTATAGCTATGTCAACCAAACTCTATAGAGTCGTTTTCTTCAGGCATTTCCATATACAGTTCAAAAACGAAAGAAATCGGGTAATAAACACGCCCACCTCCCATACAAGAGTTATGTTGAAAATCACTCAAAGTGCGTTAACCGACTAACAAAAAATGTCAGAAACACTAAATTTAACGGAAGAAATGGCAGAAGGAAGCTGCACCCAGGTTTTTTTTTTTAAATTGAAAATGGGCGTGGCGTCGCACACTTATGGACCAAAAACCATATCTCAGGAACTACTTGACCGCTTTCAATGAAATTCGGTACATAATATTTTCTTAACACCCTGATGACATGTACGAAATGTAGGTGAAATCGGTTTTCAACCACGCCTTCTTCCAATATAAAGCTATTTTGAATTCCATCTGATGCCTTTTCTGTATAATGCGAGTATATACATTAGGAACCAATGATGATAGCGAAATAAAACTTTACAAAAATATGGTATTTGAAAAATATGTAAATGACGTATAATGAAATCTCGATTATCACTTTATCATGCGAGAGTATAAAATTTTCGGTGACACCCGAACTTAGCCGTTTCTTACTTGTTTTATTATCATCTTGTCCAAAACTTGTATTTCTTTTACGAAATTTGATGAAAACTTTCCGTCTTATGTCTCAAATTTACCGCACTTTTATGTTTAAATATTTATTTTTCTGCTCTGTTGACCTATTTCGAACAAAAACTGTAAATTTCAATCAAAAAATCGAAAATCAATCAAAATCAAATAATGAAATTTAAGAAAAAATCGGTAGGCATTATGCCCGAAGTCTCTACCTTTTGATGGTATAAAATATTTGTATATACCTTACTATGTTTCTTAGTTTATAATTTAGTTTGCGATATTCTATTGAACTTATTGGGATTTGATATTGAAATTCGTCTAGGCTTTGGTATTCATATCCTTAAAACAGTTATATATTTTAGCACCCATTTACTATACTCTCCGGTCAATAGGCGAGGAAGTAAAAATTGCGGAAAAAAGATCGAATGCAAAAAAGACACGGAGGGGTTCGTCTGCGAAGTCGTATCGAAACAAAAATAAGAAAGTACGCCATCCATTGAACCCTTGTACTTGTGTGCGCGTGATGTCGAATGTAAGATGTGGTGTGTGTGATGTCTGTGGTGTGGTGTGGCAGGGTGTGGTCGGTCTGAGACTCATTTAGCCAATAGTGACTTCTGATTATTTTTCCTGGCTCTTTCCGCATATATCATGTTGTATGTATACATATATATTCTAATGAAAAATATACAACGAAGCCTAGGAAAGAGCTGACAAGCGGGACAGGGCTTTAAGTACATGCAGGATCGCCAAGATCAAGAGACCCTTAGGGAAACTCACGAAAACTCTTACTCACAAGGTCTCGAAAGGAATACTGGACGGCTGTTGGCCTCTTGACAGGTCACAATTGACATCAAGGTGAGCCGGATGGGCGATAACGATACATGCAGAAAGTGCAGAGAAGTTAAAATGAGAGAGACACTGGAACACCTCCTATGCCTTTTTCTAGCACTATCTAGAACTCCGCTTAAGTATCTAGGAGCTTCGCAATTCAAAGAACTATACGAATTATTAAATATAAACATAGAGTAGCTCTTAAAGTTCGCAAAAATCGTTGACGTTCTCTGTGACGAGTTCTCCAGCTCAAATTAAACAGAACCTCCATCTGGCAATTCTAAGGACCAGTAGATCCTTTGTATTACGTGATAGTTTGCCAGTATAATTTTACCTAACCTTAAATGAATCTACGAACCATATAATACGTTAGTAATATACCAATTATGATTATACACCCACCACAATTTCTTAGAATAATGAGGTGAGAAAATCTTAAGTAACATTTTCTAATAAAAGGGTTACCTTTGATCCCGGCTTTGATACTTGGGGAATTTGCGAGAGCAGAAAATGATCGACTACACTTACACTTAGTTATTTTATTCTTAGTTTTTATTTTTGATACGCCCAAATCTATATTAAACATAAGTAGTTTATGTATTTCTTGGTACACATAATCTAACAGATTATTTCGAAATATAAGGCCTACCAACAAAAACGACAGGATGTTAAAATGAAATAAAACACTCAAATTTGTTCGAAATCATTTCTGATTTTTCGTTATGAAGAAAATTATGTGCCATTCAACGTAAACGTTATTGTTTTTAACAAATTTTATTGTTTGTAAATGAAACTAAACACTAAACACTACCAACTTACATCTCCTCATAAATGCAATGCTTTTTAAGCATAATTTTTTACAAAATCGAAATCGAAATTTTAAACAAACAATTTCTTTTATTTCTTTCAGCACCCGAAGCGAATGCCAAACGCATTTTGGAGGAGGCCAGCACCGCCGTTCATCGGCGCTATAATTTCTTTGAGACGACCATACAAATCGAAGAGTTCACACCGGCAATGGAGAACTGTCAGCAGTGTTGTGTGCCAGTCACGTAAACGCGGGTACCAACAGCAATGCTGTAGAGAGGGTGGAAGCCACGGCGCTGAGTCGTGAAGCTCAATTTTTGTAATGCCATTTAATATATACGCGCCTACATATATGTTTGTAATCTGTATTTAGTTATAAATGGGAGGAAAAAAGTTTTTGTTTTGTAACTTTTGTTTGTAAGGACTTTTTCGTCCTCTGTGTCTGTCGTTGCGTAACCAATTTTTGTGGTTTTCAATTAAGTTTCACATTCTTTATTTAATGTGCGCTTTGACGCGGTATTTCGACACAACGAATTTGAATTATTTTCTTCCAGTTTCGAGTTTGTCTTGTTTCCTCATATTTAGTTCTAATATTATAATATAGAGTGAAAGCCATTTAAGTGCAAACATTTTCAAATTTATATTAAAATTTTATTGTAATAAATAAATTAAATAAATTATAATTAGTTTCTTTTTGAAAACTGTATTTTTGTTTCTAGTGAATTTTATAATATATTGATATTTTAAAAATTAAAATAATTATAATTATATGTTTGACTTTAGATTTAATTTTTACTATAATTTCGACATAAAGTTCGGTTTAAAATTCAAATTTTTAAATTTTCAAATTTAAGATTTAAATTTAGTTTTAATTTTAATTTTACTTTTAATTTTAATTTCAATTTTAATTTTTCAATTTTAATTTTAATTTTATTTTTTAATTTTTAAATTTTTTAATTTTAATTTTAATTTTAATTTTATTATTTTTAATTTCAATTTTAATTTTAATTTTAATAATTTAATTTCAATTTTAATTTTAATTTAATTTAATTTTAATTTTCTTCCGATCTTTAATTTTAATATTAATCTCAATTTTAATTTTAATATTAATTTCAATTTTAATTTTAATTCTAGTTTTAATTTTAATTACCCTTCTTCCACCGTAGAACCTCTCTGAAATTTACTTAGCGTGGCGTTCCATATTTCATGCCTGAAGACTTACATCTCATTATTTGAGTCCAGGACCCATTTTTTACCGAAGTACGTTTTCTATTTAATGCTCGGTTCTTGCGGTTTTTCTCGTTTTTAACCTTGACAGTATTCCAAATTCAGAGGGCCGACCAAAATGTATAGTCTATTTCGCTCTATTTCTAGCGTATGTTTATGAAAAAATGGTGTTCGGCGTCTTCCCCGATCGAATCGTTGTATATACAAGACGATTTTTCACTTCACACATTTAATACAGATATTTTCTAAAATAACCTTGCCCGGCTAATATCTATGCAGTACAAAATTTCCCCTTCTTTACGCTTCCTGTTGGACTACTCTTTAATATTTTTTGACTAGCCGTCCATCTACTGTGACGTCCCTGTTCCCGACAAGATTGTGTTGTTTCAAGTTATCATTCTCCATTTCTCTTTGTGGAGATATTTGTTCCCGGGAACTTATATGTCCACATTTTTTTCTTCCAAATACTGGTAAGTCGACGGTAGTGCTTCCGCTAATTACCTCAACATATTCGGCTACACCTTATCGTAACTTTTTTAAAAGCTTCCGTTCTTCTTCTATCGTTGTAGTCGGAATATTTTTCTTTGCTAGTTATACCAGCTCGGCTTTTTCAGCGGCAACCTTAAGATCATCAGCTGGCTTAACGTCCCACATGCATCTTTAGTGTCCCTCACCGTGGTTATCCCGACAAAGTCAGCAGCGTTGCAAACTATATAATTGGCGTCGCGCATTTCGAGGGTCAATTTACCGTCGTAACATTGCAGAAATCTGGGCCGATAATTGATACTTGCGCAGCTCCTGATTTGACCTTTAAGTTTCAACGTTTTTCAGCGATTTTTTACAGTTAGACTCTGCCTTCCAAATAGTTAGCTGCCTTTTCGTTTCTTACGAAAATTATGTTGATTATTATCTCCTCACTCAATAATCAACATCATCACTAGCTCTGCCACTTCATTGTCACTTTTAAAATGTACCTCTTTTACTCCTTTTTATTTTCACTAACACACTGCCGCTTTAATCTACTTATGATTATTTAGTCTCTATTGTCATTTCCACTTTTTTTCTCGCTCATGAAAAATATGCATTACCTTTTGGTGTTTAATTTCACTGAACGAGCATGGAAATAATAACGGTTTAACACCTACCAATTACTATTGCTTGACCCAACCGCTCCTTGGCATGCGACGTTGCCTTTCGTTAGCTTCCGTTTTCAGTTCTATTATCATCATCTTCCATTTCTATGCGCTAATGCAACTCTACTGATTTTTATTTCTAATTTTACTTTTAGATATTTCTTCCTTTATTTTATGCCACATCCACTATTCCTCTACTACTACTACTACTATTTTTCTTCCCTTATTATTTTCTACCTTATCTTGCCCTCCTTTTCTTTTGCTCTGACTTGCACTACTCCGCTCCACTCTTAAACGCCATTTTCGTTCGCAGTTCGAGCATTTAATTTCAAGACATTGCCTGCCTGGCCACTGTCTATCTGTTCTCTTTGTAATTTCTGATTTATTACGGCATTTCGTTACGTTGACGTCTCACTCCAGTGCGTCCGATTATGTCGTAAGAAACCCGTTTGGGGAGAAAAAGTGTTGAATTTAATGTGACGTTGATAGTGGAGGTGGCGCAGAGAATGTTTTGGTGTTGTTTTAGTGAAAAAAACGTTACCAAGAAATTAAGCGATTGCTCATTATGTGTTCTTGCAGATAAATAGAATAAGTGGCAGGTAGTTCCAGTCTGTCTCACGTAAGATCATAGAGAGAGAGGGGAAAAGGGATACAGGTGTAGACGCTAAGCAGCGAGAACCTTCAAATTAGAGTTTTTCCACCGTCTTTTTCACATATGCAAACCGGGGCGTGGTATTGAACGAAATGAGAGGGGGTTATTAATGAATTTTGTTGCCACAACAGTCGGGAAACTGGAATAGACCCATGTTTGTTATGAGTCTATGTAACTAAAATAGTTTCGTCTTTTATATGGTCCAGAACAGTCAATGAAATCATAACAGGAATCTTTTCTGTCGGTAAAATAGACTGGCAGACTGGCGGACAGAAGACGATTAAGCTCATACAACTGCAGAGATTTCGAAAGGTACCGCAAACTGAGGGGTCTTATACAGACAGGGAATTATGGTTTCTGTACTCTTGCCAGGATGCCGCGTACTCAAGCTGCTAGAAGATGAAGTGATGGTAAGATGAAATTACGTATCATTTGTCCTCAACGGACTCCATTACCAAAAACATACATTTCTGACAGATTACTTTCGATAACACTGGACTTAATAACCGCCCTCTTTGTTTTGACTTTTTCGCGACTGGCTAAGAAAGCAGAGCGAACAGTCATATTTTGTTCTACTTCGTTGACAGTAATAACTTTGAAATCGTGAATAATTTCGTTTATATTGGAACGAGCACCATTAGGCTGAGAAGGTTCTCTCTCGACGTATAAAAACCAAACTCTACACTCATGCCCTAATTTTTGATGCGAGGGAATGTAAAAGGACAAAATCTGATTAGTCGTTCTTTGGAATATCGAGAAAAGGTTTTGTGAAGGATTTATGCTCCTATGCGTATTAGCAAAGACAAATACCGTAGTCGAAAGGTTTGTCCATAAAGTAATAGGACTGAGTCGGTCTCAAAAAATTTAATGAACCAATAGTTCAATTCTTCAAAAACTCCTTCTGTGTCGATACAGCGCTGCCAGTGCGATTTCCAAGCATTAAAGGCGTAACGGTAGGCATTCTCCGGAATAGCCTTGAGAGCCGAGGTGTATTGCTTGGATTCCCACTGTCATCTCAAAATGCTTGCCTTTCATCGGCCTTTTCAGGGAAGAAACCAAAAAAGTCCGGGGGCCACATCTGGAATGTAGGTCGGCTGCGGAAGCTGTTCACAAGAAAGGCGGTGTGAGTCGAGGCGTTGTCGTGGTGCAACTTCCAATCGGCTCCGATGTCTTGTCGGAACCGATTGACCCTTTGCTTGAATTTCTTAAGGAGTTCCACGTAAAACTTGACGTTGACGGTTTGTCCAGGAGGAACAAATTCATGGTGGACGATGCCTTTGATGTTAAAAAAAAACAATGACTTCATTTTCACTTTGGATTTGCCAATTTTTGCGGTCTTCATCAGCGACCTCTTCCCGGCCTTCAAAAAAGGCTTGGTGCCACCGAAACACACCACTTCTTGCTAAAGCAACATCTGGGTAAGTCTGCTAGATCATATCAAACGTCTCTCTCGCAGATTTACTGAGTTTCACCCTAAATTTAATCACGTACCTCTGCTCTAACGAACGTTGCATTTGCGGCTCGCACCACTCACAGAAACACGTTGCGCGAAAATGTTTGTCCTGACTCTAGAGGTGCTCGGAGATAACTGACCAGCCGCTCCAGTCAGTGCGCGCACTCTCCGAAGTACAGTCGTGGCGGAAGAAAATCAGTCCTATTACTTTCCGAAGTAATTCAACGAATCAAAAGACAGTGGCTATTCTGGTTAGGTTATATTGGCCGAATGGATGAGAACACCACAGATCTGAAAGATTTCCACGCAGTAGCCGCCGGTAGAAGCGGAGGAAAAAAAAGATCTCCACTCCATTAGAAAGATAAGATGCACAAGGATACTACTGCACTTGGTATCTCCAATTGGCGCCAAAAGCGAAAAGAAAACACGACTTGCCCGCTGTTAATTCGGCTATAAATGCATAAGCGGTGTCTACGCCAATAAAAGGAGGAAGTTTAGATAAATATTTATTGATAAGAGTTTCATATTTCGTCAGAATGACACATTTTAATGACTACAACCTTTTGTTTCAGCCAAAATCTGCTTAGCCAAACCGTTCTTAGAGCAGCGCCATTCTTCATAGATGAGCTCAGCTTGCTCTCGCTCAGCAGTTAACTTTATTCCTGGGTTAAGGATACCGTACTCTGATACAAAAAATAACTGAAAACGCTTCGCATTCTTCACTTTAACTATGAAAACTGGGTTGGGTTTAATTAAGCTTACATGGCGTGTGCATATTTTGTGGTCGCGTTTTAGGCGCACTAGTTATTTCGTTATATATTTGGAGGTACTGCCATTCTTAATATATACATACATATATCCAGCTCCTGGAAGCAGTATGGAAAAAGTTCTATACATTTCTTTGCCATCAAAGCAACTGTGCCTAAAATTATGCAATGTGATTTTTTTCATACAAACTACCGCAAAGCAAAAGTTTTACGAAACCACACACGTGCAGACAAGCATTTATAATAAATAGCTGGCGCTAGTCCCTTAATGGCAGGTGAAATATCACACGAATCGCGTGTGCACATAAATCAGAGCCTGAAATTATGCAATAATTCAATAAATCGAATTATCAATGTGATTTTATGTTACATAAGTGGATACAACAAAGTGGCGTTGAAACGTTTGGCTACAATTTGTGGCAAAGCTACATGCCACATGCAACATTTGTGCACAACAAAAGGCGCACATACAGTGCCGCGTCGCTCTTGCACGGCACACAACTAGGCGCTGACGTCAAAGTCAATACAACAACAAACAGCTAAACACGGACAGAACCGCCTAGCAACTGAAATTGAAGGCAAAATTGCTGCAGCGCGCTTTGACACGCGTGTGAGCAACGAGTGCACGTGCATTGCTATGAAATTAACTAAACACACAAATATAAAGCGGTGTATGTAAGTCTTCATAAGCATAGACACACACATCCACCTGCTAGCTAAATCAGTTTCGCGCGCCTGTCAATATGCAAACATAAAATTATTAACGCACCAGCTCAACGCTCGTAAAATTTTACACGTCTAATGGGAGCTGTACGCGCGGCGCCTATATGTATGCAATTACTTGTACGTTGCACAGATATAAGTGGACACCAACATTCAGGCAGATATAGTTTGTAGCAAATCGCGGTCCACTGTAGTTTACTGTCGGCGTGTGCCACCACAAATGATGCGTATGTGGGCGCGCTTGTGCACGTAAATGACGCCTAAAATTATGCTTCGCGGTGCGTGGCAAAATGCGAAGCAAATGTGTTAGAAAATTTGTTGATGGCAGTTGAGTCTAATATTTAGTGGGCGTTCACGCGCTACCGTTGGTGGTAAGAGCACTTTATTATTTCATAGTTTTAGGCGTGAAGCTTGGAGGTAACGAAAGCTGCTCATTTATTAATAATTTTCATTCTATTGTGGGTGTATTAAACGCTTTTATAATATATATAAATTTTATTTAAATAAAACAATTACAATTTTCGTTTTCGTCTCACAGCTGTCTAAAGTAGGTTATTGAAAACTCTAAAAGATCGAACCAACTTGTTGTTAAAGTTCGTTATATTTCGTCAATATTGCCACGTCAACCTTCTTTTAATTATGCTAGTTTCCTGGTGGATAGGAAGTTGTCAAAAGGGGTTCTGAAAGTGGGGTATGAGAACTAACGGGGTTTTCAATAAAAGCATTACAAAATCAATGAAATTTTTTATTCCTGTGAGAGAACATTCAACGCCATTATGTATGGAACTTGATTTCTTTTGCATGGTCACCAAGGGCACCCAATTTTCGCCGGTTTTCAAGCACAAATCGGCCGAAACTGCTGCAATTTCACGTTCGATATTCGAACGAAGTCGCTACCTTGTTGGCATAGACCACAGACTTAACGTATCCCCACAGAAAATAGTCTAACAGCGTCAAATCGCACGCACGAGTAGCCAACTGACTCGGGTCTTCGGGTCATTTTGTGAGATAACACATTCACTAAACTTAGTTAACAATAAATCGATTTTGTGGCACCGTCCTTTTAGAACCAAATATTGTCCAATTCCATATCATCCAATTCGGGCCAAAAATATTCGGTTATTATTGAGCGGTAGCGATTCCCATTCACAGTATCGTGCCGGCCTTAATCATCACGGAAGAAGTATGACCCATTGACGCCCATAAGCCGCACGAAATCGGTAATGGAGTACATGTGGATTACTGCCTAACCAATAACACATATGTATTTTGCTTATTGACGCCGCAATTCAGCCAGAAATGAGCCTCATCGTCGAAGATGATTTTTCGATGAAAATCCCGATCATTTTCAAGTTGTTGCTCAGCCCAATTCAGGCACATGCGACGATTCTGTTGGTCAAACGTCTTCAGTTCTTGCGTCAATTTGATTTCGAAAGGAAGTAGGTCAATATATTTTCGCAAAATTCGCCATAACGACATCATAGAGATGCTCAACGCTGGAGGACAACGTGGAAGGGACTGATTTGGATCTTCCTTAATAGATGCGGCAGCAATATTTTCGACATTACAGGCACTTCTTTGTCTCATTGGCACGGGATCATTTTGTACTGTGCCTGTGGATTAAAATTTTTCCCCGAAACGCTCAATTATTATTATATCTGACAGGACGATTATGATGACCATAAATTGGACGTAGCGCTCTTAAAGTTGAGGCCACGGACTTCGGATTTCGGTAGTAAATTTTAATAATTACGATTCATTGTTGGATCGTGTTAATTGGGAAACCTACTGAATAGAAACGTCAAAAGACGGGGAAAAATGTGAGTTTTTTGCTATCCCTATTAGTCTACTTTTGTAGCGTTCCTATTAAAAAACCCAGATGGTTTGTTACTATTATAGTCTGCCAGTAGAATGACTACATAGTTGACTTTCAATGCACATTTGTATTTTAAATTAAATTTAATTCAACGGCATGCCATAAATCGAATATAATATACAACTGATTGGGAAGAACATGCCAAAGTGACAATCGAAGCTTTTGCTACGTTAGATGGATGGTTAGATGGACGGTTAGATGGAGGATTTCGGTCAAAAGAAGGAGTGGAATTCAAGGCGCAGTTGAAGTCAGCTCAATAGCTCTATAAATCTATCTAAACGAAACATATAGTAATCACTTGGAGCCTTTACAAACTGTGAGATACAAGAGGAGCTTTTAGCTAAGCTATCGATGCTACTGGCGAATCTTAACGATTTTTGTGGGTCATCGTTATCCTGTTGAAACAGTCCTTCTTTTATTAGTCAAACCTATTCTCTTCTATCAAATCAATTCCTGTCCGAGCTAACAATTTTAGCGTAGTGCTACCCTACTCATAGTAAATGAAATTGATTTCCTATCAATCCCAGCAAATACAAGGCAAAACTGTCAATTCTGGTTTTCACGACCATCTTCCGTAGACGTTCTCAAAGCTTGGTGAGTTTTTGACATCAAAATTACAGAGACGGAATCAACGAAATAAAAATTGCGCATAATTGCCTCTGACAGTATTAGAACCACAATTAATATTCACAATTCGAGCAGCCTGGCTTTCGCTTTGATCGAAGAAAATCTAAACAATATGGCTTAATTGCTCTTTTCTTATGTCAATAGTTGACACATGCTCAAACTTTATCAAGAGAAACATTAACGAAACTGATTCTGAATTCTGAGAAGATTTTAAATACGAAATCTTATTTTTCAACGACCCGCAGCGTAATCTGAACATTATTACGCAACGCGATATAATACGGATTTTTAAGGCTATCTAAAGAAAAAATAATCAATTTCTGTTTGCCAGACAATATATGTGACCTGGTCTACGGAAAGGGGGATTAGGTATCAAAAAAAAAGGAGAACAATTAATGAGATAACGAAAATATCTTTTTTCCAAATTTAATTAAGTTATTTTATATTAATTGAGTTAATTTCTGCCAGAACTCGGTAAATGTATCGCCAAGCTAAAAATATATCCTTCTCAGCTGTGCAATTTCATTTTCGTTTACCGTTATTGCATGCAAGTATTAAATTGTTATTACATATATCTCTTTCTATATACTTAGTTAGAAATTCATCATTCTAACTTTGCAGCAAATGAAATATTTACAAATTATATATTTTCACTAAAGCAACAAAACAGTATGCAGCAACAACAACAACAAGCACACAATTATACAAACGAGCAGTTAACAGTGAGTGAGTACAACTGACAACAACAGCGACGATTCCCTAAGTCCAAACATATGTCTGCATATTTAATAGACATTAAAATTTAAATTGATGCGCACACATACACACACCTTCCAATATAACAATGTTGTTGTGAAAGGGCGTGCACGCCTACCATTTGTTACCCATTCGTCTACGCGTTGACACATTCTTTTTGGACTAAAATATTATTCTCATAATGTTGTTGTTGCTTTATTTTTGTTGTGTTCACGTTTTGTAGTTATCGTTTTTGTTGTTGTACTTAGTGCTTGTAGTTGTTGTTGTTGTTTTTGGTTCTTGTGGTAGTAGTTATTGTTGTTTCTTCTGATTTCTGTTGTTGTTGGCGGCATTCTTGTTGTTTGTTTTTGTTTCTGTTGTTGCTTTCCATCGTTATTGTTGTTGTTGTTGTCCAATATTTTCATAGTTTCCGCTCAGCCTTTGCATACGCACATATACACACTTTCAAAGTCACACATATGCACTGCAGCTAGTTTGGCAGAGTGCTGGACCGGAGGTGGTTCGGGGTGGCATAACGAAATAAATACTTCACATCATGAGCAACACCGCACAACAATTCCGAATTCAACTAAAGCTCATAAATAATAAATTATGCGCCACAATTTATACTGCAAAACACACTTGCATATTTTTCTTTGTATGCGTGCATGTATGTGTGTGTGCTTGTAAGTGGTTGTCGATGCGGTGACGGTGATGACAATACTCAACATATTTTCTGTTATTTTATTTGTATTATATATACAGTTATCACATCCTCATAATATGTCTGTGTGTGTGCCGAATATTTGCCGTCGTTGTGGTGGCGCTTCAGGTAACGGTTTCGGTTTGATGATGTTTTGCGGCAGGTGAAATGAGAGTATTTTAGTTGTATGCGGCAGGAAATGTTGGCGTGCACAATAAAGACACGTGCAAGGAGAGCTGTTGGAGAGAGTAGTGTGAAGGCAGCTGGAGAGCATGTGACTGGTGAGCTGCGAGCAGCTAAACATACTGTTTTTGATGGCAAGCATACGAAGCATTGCATTGAGCACAAAGAGCAAACAATTTTCGAAATCTTCGCAGTTTTTCATTTTCGAAATAAGTTTCGCACTGCCTTTTTGGTACTAAAATGTTTTCGAAAACTCTCCCGATATTCTAAAACATGCTTCTAAGAGTAAATACTTTAAGAGCGCGCGTTTAAGAGCGTTATTTGTGGAGACCCTCTTCATCTCGGTAACCTCGTCTTTTAGTACATTCCTTCAGCCGAATAATTTTCGAATTTGAGAACTTATAAGTGTAAACAAAAAGGCATTTGGTTGCAAGCAATGAATATCTGAATTCTGAAAAATCTTAAAACCATACAGGTTTGGTAGAATTACCTTTTTATACTATGAAAAGGGTATATTAAGTTTACCACGAAGTTAGCAACACCCTGAAGAAATCGTCGGAGACCCTATAGAGTGCTTACTTATACATATATGTATATAAAAGATCAGCATGACGGGATGAGCCGATTCCGCCAAGTCCACTTAACCGCCCGACCATATATCTGTATATAATTGAAATAGTCAATAGGTTTTTGAGATATTGATCTGAAATATTGGACACGTCTGTTTTTTCTCACTCGACTGCTGATATCAGATCACTATATGATATAGCTGATTTACTTTCAGATTGGCCTTTATGCTATCAGAAATAAATCTGTGAAGGATATTTTTTTGTAGATGATGATATTGTAGTTGAGGAATCTGATGGGAATACTAACTCGTCACTGTTTGGTGGCGACACATGACCGCAGGATGGGGCTCACAGAACGAGAAGAGTGCAGGAAATGTCTAGAGCAAGGCACCAGGAAAATAATAGTAAATCACTTCTGCACTTGTCCCGTATTGGCAATACTACGCTCTAAGTATCTGGGACCCCTACGGTATGATTTTCAAGAGGAGGTTGCGATAGTGAGAGTCTTTTAAAATTCGTGTCAAGCGCAGGCATCTTAAAGGATGACTACTCCTCTTGGACTTAGCAACTGAGCACCATCTGGAATCGCAAAGGACCAAAACTGTTATGGCTTATTGGCCTACCGATTAACTTAACTTAAAATGCAGCCAAATTCACCCTTCTTTATTGCTTTGTATACCCTTCAGTGACCTTACACGATTCTGGGAACAAAAATTAATGTCTTTTTAATATTTTAAATGAGAAAACCTAAACCCGTTTTCTTACTTTCGTCAAGGCTAGTAAAGTATAGAGAGTATTGCAATAGCTGCTTAGAACCAGTGCTCAAAGGTAGCCTCCGGATTATTCTTAACTCCAATCAAGATGAGTCGCCACACTAATACCTTAAACTAGCAGTAAAAAAATAGTGAATATGATTCCTTTGGTTGTTCTGCGAGTTTTCAATACTTTTATTATTGAGCACAGATGGTGAGCTAATGACAGTGAAGTTATTACCCAAAAATTGACGTTCTACCGTAAGTTTTGCAAATTTTATCGTATACCATTTGAACGTACTTTAATACAAATCTTAAATATTGCCTTCGAAGCCAACGATTAATCTAATTTTCCATAGACTTCCTATAAGCCTTAGTTTCGAAGGCCTTCACAGCCTCCCGCTTCACTGAACCTATGGCGCGTTTTTGAAGCGGATTATTCAGTTTCGAAAATAAAATCATAAGGAGCCACATCTGGCTAAAACGGGGGTTGAGCGATGACGCTCTTTTCATGTTTGGCCAAAAAGTAAATCAGAATCATGCCAGAATCTAACAATCCATTATTGTGTTGGCTTTTGAACTTTTTTTGCGCAAATCCGGTTCTTTACGACGAACTGCTTAACATAGATGGTTCAAAATGGCCACGTAGTATTCTTCATTGACCGTTTGACATTGTGAAATGAATTCATAGTGAACCAAATTATGGTAACCAATGTAAAGGACATACAACCTTGATCCGACTTTAAAGTGTTTTATGGTTGCGGCGATATTTGGAACGCCATCCCCAAGGCTGATGGACAATTTCGACAGCATATTCTTACTGTTGCTATCAGTAAGCATGCGTTTGCTGAATGTAGACTTCTCAGCTACGTGGTTAAGCACCTCCTTTGCTACTTGAATTTGTCACCATTTTTACAACAAACTCTGGCCTTTTAGTACGAATGTAGCAAATAACACGCTTCGTGCCCAAAACATTAATTAAAATGTGTAACCAAAAAAGTAACCGAAACGATAATCAAAAGTGCTACCGAAGCAGTAACCAAAACAGTATTCAACACAGTAACCAAATCATCAACCAAACTGAGTAAAGTCGAGTCATAAGAGATGTTGGGATCCTCAGGAATTTTTATGATCCCCGGACGATTTTTATGTATTGAATCTGTGGTTTTTTCGATGCCATTGTCTTTAACAGAAGTGAATGGTCAATTCGTATAATGTATGTTTTCAAAGACTTCATGACCTTCACTGCATACATTGTGCCCTCAAGTACTAGTGATCAAGTAGACTCTCCAAACATTTCTTAAGCATTTTCAATGATCCTGTAGCAGTGATTCAGTTGCAAATCCATGTACATATTGATACTACATGTATGATATATCAGCCATCTACGTATACCTAAACTTCATGCTCCGTCTTGAGGCATTTAGCAGGTATTTTGAATAGGACATTTACTGTGCTTGTCTTTCCGACAAGTATTCCTAAGATGAAGAGCTGACCAAAGATCTGAGAATCTGATACAATAATGCTTGAGGAGCTGATTTGGTCACTATGAGCTTTGTAATGATGAGCCATATGATCATTCTGATCACAGATGGGATATTTTAAAGATCTTATGAGTCAAACTTAACACAAAGCAATTTCTTACTAAAGAAGTTTTCTGTAGTGACAGGAGATTGTCAACATGTGGCTTGCCTTAAATAAACTTTCGGAAGCTTTAATGCAGGTTACCACCCTCCACCGTTGAATATATTTGCAACAGAACCGGCAAATTAATTAATAAACATTTTTCGAGTAAGATTTCGAAACATTCGCACTGCTCTCTAAGTGCTTTAACTTTAATAAAGTAACTCTTTCGTTCCTTCATTCATACCTTCCTCTCAGTAGTTTTTAGCACTTTAGTACTTATTTGCAGCTCTCAAGCTCTTACTCATTATTACATACGCTCTTTCCTCTCACTCTATTTTTCCGTCTCTATCTCTCTCTCTCTCTCTCTCTCCCATTTTCGAACACCGAAGCACTCTTTTCGAATTTCATTAATTTGGCCCATTTAGCCTGAAAACAGGAAGCACACAGCTCAGACCCGCATTGACCCAAAACATTGCGAAAAAACAAGCAGTCGGCGGAAATAAGAAATAAAAATGTAAACAAAGCGAAAATGGTAATGAATTGAGTAGGCGCTGTGTTAATCAAATTTAAAATGCTTTGAGTAAAAATTGCAACGAAAGGGAGGTGCAGAAAAAATAACGGTACAGCAAAAGGAGAAAATCGGAAAAAAACTTGCTGGCGCCGCCACTTTCAGTGAGAGCACGCGTTAGGGGGCGTGTAAATGAGGTTAAGTGCCCGAAAACGGGCGGCAGAGCGGCACTCGGCGGATCGTCAAAAAATTTCGTGGCACGCAATTTTCACGCATGCGAATGTGTGAGTGTGTGGGGGTGTACATATGTTGTTTTTCTTTTTGCGCCGCGTCAACTTGACCTCTAGCGGGAGTGCTGTCGTTGGTCAGCCCCTGAACAAATGCCGTCCTGCGTTCATGAATTTTTGTTTTATTTTTACAACAACAGGGGCCGAGGAAATTGCTTTGACTTTATGAGTTTTATGAGCTGTCCTCTTTATTTGAACTGAAACATACAAATTCTTGGATAGTGAGCAGTAGGTGTTTGAAATATTTGGTTCTTCTACACACGTAATGCTTTTAGAGAAAGGGGGCAAAGAACCTTATTTGACTTTGCTAATATAAAGTATCTCGGAAAGTGTCATACGAGCTTTGAGTTTAACGAAGCAACCATTGGCAAGTTTTTAGCAACTTTCTTTAAATACCTTATCAGTCCGGTAAGAACTCGGCCTGGTGGAGGCGGTCGAAGTTTGCTTGGTCCTGAGAGCAATCATGACAAGTAAAATGTCTGATCGAGACTCTGAGTGGAATCAATTAACATCAAAAACAGTTTCACGAACTCCAATGTGACTGTCGAAAAAATCGACAGTCCCCACAGTGCAGTGCATTTGAATTCAAAGCCTGAAAAGCTTTAGGCTTCATTTGTAAGCTTTAGACTTCAATTATAATGATGTGAGGATAGCTTGAATTGGTCGTCGACCCAACCGCTGCACTACAAGTAATTCTAGACCTCACTAACATCCATCTTGTGGTGAAGATGACAGTAAAAAGATTATCTTACGGCTACTAAGCTATCAAGACAAGGTAAATACTGGGTAATAAAAGCTCAGATACAGAGAACCAATGCAGCTATTCTTCTGTTTGCACTACTCGTATTTCCTAGATACGAAATTACACAGAATGTTTATTTTTAAACGGGATTCAAAGTCTCACTAAGCAGTAAACGGGAATGAAAAGACCCTATCCTTGACGAAGACCTTTGTAGGAGCACAATGCTATGGCATTCTGACAGCTCGATTTCAATGAGTTTTTAAGCTGAAGTCTATGCCACTAGCAGATGTACAGTTATAATTTGAGAGAAAAACGGTCACGGTCAAGCGGCACTTTAGGCATTCTGGCTCGTGGAATCAACAAACTTATGGTACTGGAGTAAGTAAAAATGTTTTACAGAATTGCCGCTAAAAATATGTAGCATCTTACTAAGTACCATCGATATATGGTTAGAGAGAAATCAACAGGTAAGAGCTAGCTGATCTAATGGTGAAAGAAACTGCGGTAACCAGTCTGATAGGACTGAAACAGTACTTTATTCCGGGCCTCTACACTTTACGAGAGGAGGTTTGGAAAGCAGAAAGGGTCAGTAGAAAACGCCTTCGGCAACAAGTGCTTATATTCCGACAGGTGAGGCTGTTTCTGTGTAAGTTTGACGCAAAACGATTTGAGAAACTAATCGCCCTACCCAGAAATATATTAAGACAACTTATGGAATTCGATGACAAGAAGACACAAAATACTTCGTTAGTTGCTGTAATATTTCAAAATATTTAATAAAGAAAATTGGTAATTGGTAAATGATAATTACTTCGTGACAAAAAAAAAAATTGTATGATTTTTGCTTAACATTTTACATGGGTACACACATAATTAAGTGGATTTCATCAGTCTTCATTAATTAGTACAATTTGAAAGGTATAGGTACTATAATTCAGCTTTTTGTTTGTTTCCTAAACATTCCAAATAAATGGTCAGTTGGGTTGTAAATTCATTTTGTTGTATGTCTAGGACGATTTGTAATGCCTTTAATTATGGTCATCTAACCAAATGCCAATTTTGTGTCAATAATAATGGGAAGAAGTCAAGGTTTAAATATTTTGCATCCAAATTTCTTTTTGATAAGAGATTCTTTAAATAATTGCCATTGAAATTCTTCTTCTTCTTAATTGGCGTAGACACCGCTTAAGCGATTATAGCCGAGTTAACAACAGCGCGCCAGTCGTTTCTTCTTTTCGCTGCGTGGCGCCAATTGGATATTCCAAGCGAAGCCAGGTCCTTCTCCACTTGGTCCTTCCAACGGAGTGGAGGTCTTCCTCTTCCTCTGCTTCCCCCGGCGGGTACTGCGTCGAATATTTTCAGAGCTGGAGTGTTTTCGTCCATCCGGACAACATGACCTAGCCAGCGTAGCCGCTGTCTTTTAATTCGCTGAAATATGTCGATGTCGTCGTATATCTCGTACAGCTCATCGTTCCATCGAATGCGATATTCGCCGTGGACAATGAGCAAAGGACCATAAATCTTTCGCAGAATTTTTCTCTCGAAAACTCGTAACGTCGACTCATCGGTTGTTGTCATCGCCCAAGCCACTGCACCATACAGCGGGACGGGAATTATGAGCGACTTATAAAGTTTAGCTTTTGTTCGTCGAGAGAGGACTTTACTTTTCAATTGCCTACTCAGTCCGAATTAGCACCTGTTGCCAAGAGCAATCCTGCGTTGGATTTCCAGGCTGACATTGTTGCTGGTGTTAATGCTGGTTCCTAAATAGACGAAATTATCTACAACTTCAAAGTTATGACTGTCAACAGTGACGTGAGAGCCAAGTCGGGAGTGCGACGACTGTTTGTTTGATGACAGGAGATATTTTGTTTTGCCCTATCCAAGCAGATCTCATATAATTGTCGCACTCACTGATTTCCGTTATTATAGTGATATGTTTGGCAATTTGCCTGACTGATCATAGTGCTTCTTTATCATAAGAGTTACGGCAAACGGAATCGCTCAAATCAAAATTGGCATGATTTACGGTTGGAGTATCAGAACCGTTTTTGTCTTTGCCTCAGAAAAACTGGAAAATATTTCATATTTTCTCTTTACTTGTGTCTAACTTTGACAGATGTTAAAAAAATTTATCGAGCAATTGTAAAGTTATCCAAGCGGACTTTTAGTATATAATTTTACCTTTCTGGACCCATATAGCGTAACCAGATCACTCGATCACTTACCATCTATTAGAAAAATAATATATTTCCTTTTACGAGACTTATCTTTTGAAATTGTAGTATAGACACTACAGGTATGAGCACCCTAAGCAAACCACCTTCAGGAAGTTAATGGAAAGGGTTCAGAGGCTCGCTGCGCTGTGCATAACGGGAGCTTTAAGAACAACGCCAACAGCAGCTCATGAACCTGCCACTTATAGACCTTTTCACCGAAAACTGCGCAGCAAAATTGGAAAATGCCGTCTGCATGACTCCACTTTTCAACTGGGAAATATAATATTATAAGGTTCAAAGTAAACATAGAAAAAGATGGCTGGCGTAAAGGTATGTTAGTTATGCGCAACACTCTAGACATTTATACGGATTACTCGAAAATGGAGTATGGAGTTGATGCGTGTATATACTCACCAGGTTGTGCCATAAGGCAACCTTTTAAGTTGCTGGAACACTCCAGTATAATTCAAGCTGAGATCTTTGCTATTGCGAAAGCAGCAGAGTTGGCCTCTACTGAATCTGCCGGCAATTCCGGAGTCAACATCTACTTAAACAGCCAAGCCGCAATGTCTGTTTAATGTCTTCAATTGAGTCTAAGTGGTAGTTTGAGTTTACTGAATAGCCAGAATTCACACGATTGACCTCTGCTTCTGGGTCGTAAGCATAGATCCGTTTCCGGCAAATGCACTTTATGTACTTCGGAAAGACAAGCAGAAATAATTATTTTGATAAGACACTTGGCACTAGATGATAAAGAGGAGATGGTGATGGACCTCAAATTGCCTTAGCTTGGTAGTTAATGACTTGGCGTATGTGCAGTTTGATTTACGATTGTCGAGGGGCTACTGTAGTTGTACTTCAATCCTGACATAATAATGATGTTAGCCCCGAATGAATACTAAATTACCGTTAAAAAGACACAAAAGACAGCCTTTTCAGAGATTTATGATTCTTCCCATGAATATTAAATTTCAATAAATTTTACTTGTTTTGGCATAGTTTGTAACGAAAATTCATTATTATATTTTGTTTCTGTTTCATGCCATCACTCCAGGTCATAAACATATTACACTCACTTCAGTCTTCACGGTGGCATATTTTCAGCAAGTGACAGCTTCTATGCGCAAATCTCACACTATTGCAGTGATTTAACGTCAAATGCACCTTAACCGGTTCATGACTACAACAGCTTAAGCGTTGACAAGCAAAGAGAGCAACTGGAAAAAGCAAAAACACAACAACAACAATAAAAGGCATGTCGTCATAAAAAAGAGCGAACGACACGGCAGGAATCTGCAAAAGTAAACAGGAACCACAAAAAAAAAAAAAAAAATCCAAAAACAATAACAAACAACACCAAAAGGGAAAACCAACTTGTTAAAGGAAGTGTACAACAACAGAGGTCGCCGCAAGTCAGCTAACAAGCAGAGTGAAAAACACGCATGCGGCACTCACAGGCCGCACAAACACACAAACACATGCTTACATACACACACATATGCAGCTGCGTGTGGTACGCGTAAGCGGTCGTGCCTGCGACTTACGTGCATATTGGAGGTATGACTATGTCGGCTTTACCGTTATGCATGCAAAGTAAGTGAGTTTAACTGTACGCTGTTGCATGCACCATGCTTCTATGGACGTAAGTATATATGCGCGTATTTGTGCGTTTCGCAGCACCTTTTCTACGTGACTGTTATAAGCCCGGCTTTAGGCCTTCTCACTTCAATACATCAACACATTCGCATATATAGCACATCCATACGCGGCGTAACTTCAACTTTCCGGATGCGACGATGTGTAATGGGATATTTTACAAGCGAAGTCCATATTGCTATTCAGCCATGAGGCATGTGTTGCAGCATGTATGTGTGTGTGTTAACAGCGGGCTTCCTTTGTGAAAATGCCTAGATTGCCTGTAGGAAATGTTGTTTTTGGGACTTATACTTTTCTAATAATGTCTGAGGTTGCGAAAAGTATAGGACTAGGACTTCAAAAAAACTACTTGCAACATATTTTCAGATCCAACTTTTTTTAGACGCTATTAACAGGTTAAATACATTTCATTACATGACTCTGGTCTTGCTGTCTTTCTTTCGATCAGTCAGTTTATATATCAGCTATATGCCTTAGTGGTTCGATCTGAGATATTTTTGAAAATTGTAGCACTGTCTGAGACGAGAATTGGTCATCTGCAAAAATTGATAGATATCTCAAATACTGAGGAACTAGCTTGCGGATTGGCAGAAGGCTTGTCAGTTGGACATGGCTAATCGACTCAGCTCGTCATATCATCGTCATTCTGATCAGTTATATATACTTTGTATGCCTTGCGACTTCTTTTTTCTTTAAAATTTCGGACTATTTTAAGCAGTGTAAAAATTCTTATTACTTATGTAATAAATAGCGGGTACTCGATTTTAAAAACATTAAGTATTAGTGGAGTATGAGTATGTTTAATCATAGTATTATAGAAAAATTTTTGGAAATTTAAAACAAATTCTTAGTCAGTTTTTGTTGTTTTGTTGTTTTTCATGTTAATATTCTAATTATTATTTGTCGAAATCCCGAATCCCATAACTATATCACATATCTCCCACCCAACCGTTTATTCAGATATTTTATTTTGCGGCTCCTGCCTTCCATGACAATTAAATGAAATGTACAATGAAAGTGAAAACGAAGAAAATCGGACAACTCTAGCATATACTTGTGGATCCCATACGAGCGATTATTCAACTTTTTTCAGGTATAAAGTCTTCAATTAAATGGGGAGCCTGCTTTAGCGGCTTCAACAAATTTATTATTTTGAAAATTTTTTCGGGAGGGAAAGAAATAAGTGATTAATACGAAATTTCTAGAGTTTATAGTTATATATTTTAATATCATTCACATATTTTTTGAATACGAAATCTTTGATATTCTGCCTTTAGGAAGCAATTGCCCGATGCATCTCGCCTGTGCATTTGTCGGACGGCGGTCAGGATGCAGGTCGCAATTTCTATCGGATAAAAAAATCAAAGATATCCATATTTTTTAATAATTTATCTTCTAGCTAAACTAAACAAATTCCAAAAAAAGGTGCACATTTTTATAAATTTTTTAGAAATTAAAAAAAGTGGGTTTTGACCAAGTTTAACCAAAAAGTAGGGTTAAGCATCTCCAAATGGTACAGGTTTATGGATGTTTCTCTGAGATTGTATAAACATGTTTTATTGAAGTCAGTTGAAATGCTTTACAGCAAAAATAATCAAAATTGGATACTGCAAGGAGAGATTGATCCGAAACATAGCAGCAGACTTTACTATATACTCAATTAGATTGACCATCATTACCACCAGATACCTTTAATGCAAGCCAATATATTACGATAATATTTAACGTCAACAAAAAATTTCATTCGGCTACTCCAACATATATGGTGATCTGAGCAATAATCCGAAAATTTGGTTGCAAGTTGCCGTCAAAGATGTCAAGCGATGATAGACAATGCGGCAGACTGCGACATGATTTGCATAAACGTCAGCTATAATAAAGAAATGTATTTTCTATAATTAAAGAATTTCCCCAATAGAAAAACATCGAGGCTAACTTCATATACTCTGTTTAACCAATAAAAACATACAAAAAGTCTTGTTCTTTAATAAGTGGTAAGAATATACTTTTTATGAAAATGTTTGAGAAGAGTTAACAATTGGAAAATATGAAAATGGACTTTATGCTTTTATTTAAGTTTTTCCATTGTAAAAAAATACTGTTACAAGGAGGCACTAAATGGCTTGTAAACAAAGAATTGACAGATTGAAATGAAACTTCACACACGTTCATATGAAGAGTAAAGCAACAAAAAAAAAAAGAAAAAAAATGGTCCAGTAGCAACGCCTTCTCTTCTCGAATGACAAAACTTATTGAGCAAGCTGGTATACTCTTTGTAAGCAATGAATTTTCCCGCAGGGTTTGATTTTGTAGTAATAAAATGCCATTTATTGAGATAACTATTGAATATGATTAATATTGCAGCATTTTTACTTTCCCCTACATATGTATGTACACTTTCAGCTGTAATTTGTATAACTATTTATTTTGTGTATATACAAAATGATTTACGTGGAAATAAATAAAGGACACTTTTTTAATTATAATGGATTATTGTACAGAGTAGTCTTCAACATTGTTTTTTTGGGATACAAATAGTTTTCTATATTTAAATTAATTTTTTTAGTTTTTCCCTAATTCCTCTCAAGTCTGTATTCTTTGAAGGATACTTTCTTCCGGTTATGCTCTGCTTCTATAAAAGTTTCGTAGGTTTATTGCTTCTTTTGCATTACTTTCTTCTGCTTCGGAAATAATTTTGAATTGGAGAATGTGTTAAAGATTATTTTAGTATTACTTTTTATTTTAGGAAAGCCGCTTTGTCATATTAATCAAAATATTAATTGATAGAATACTTATTTCGTCCAATTTTAAGCTCAAGAAACCTTAAGGTGTTTCTGCCCTTAAAAAGTTTTCTGTCCCAGCTTTGTTTCCATTGAAAAATTGATCGCGTGGAGTTGTTACCTCGCTCTATGCGATAATCTATTCAAATTACTCTTCGATATAGCCAATCGGATAAATTTTATATTTTTTAGCGTAAATTCATCACTGTTTCGTTAGCCAAAGATCAAAACTAAGGTAACTTTTTCTATATTAAGCGGTAATAACTTTAAAGTCAGGAAAAACGAAAATGCAATTTATTCAATTAGGGCACAAAAAACTTCTGATAACTTTGTTATAACTTTATGAGACTATATGAAACCTCTTAATAAATAATTGAAAAATGTGTAGTAGTAGAGTTTCGTTCGATTCATTTTGGAAAATTCTGGATTCTATTTTTTGTGAAAGAATTTCAACTTCAGAGAGGCTCAACAGTACAATTAACTATCCTTATTTGATAAATATATCTAAAAGGGTTCTTTGAAAATCTCAAGTCAATAGTTACGTTAGGTTAGGATGGCCGACTGTCACGTCATATAAGGCCAATTGGTGTTTAATAATGTGAGATGGATGTTTAATTTAAGCTGAAGTATTCGTCATGCAGGACGTCAACGCTTTTTGCGACCTTTAAGAGCGACTTGATATCTAAGTTTGATACTTCTCCTAGTCCTTTGAATGGAAAAGGAACTAGATATCTAAGACGAGTTGTATCTAGTGCTGAACATCGACATAGAAAGTGTTCCAGCGTGTCTCTCATGCCTACTTCTGTGCACTTTCTGCAAATATTGTCTTTACTTATACCAATCCTGCTTGTATGTGATGGAATTGTTAGCCGTTTTGGAGAAATTGATGTCACTCACACTAAAAGAGAGTATGAAGAGAGAAAAGCGCGTTTAAACATAAAATTTCATAATGTCAATTGAACCTATTTTGATATAATAGGGCAATTAAACAGTTCTCGGCCTGACACAAAGCTGCCATCGCTAGAATAAAATCCTTATAGTTTTAAGTTAGCCTTTAGCTTCAAAAGGCGCATGTACACATACCACAGCTTTCAAATCATTAGTTTATGAATTATATCATTTTGAGTGAAACAACTTTTGTTATTGTGTAAAAGACCACAAAATAATTTTGGTTGACAATAAAGTAAAGTTGTTCGCATTGTAAGGATACATACATATATTTCACTAATATAGTATGCTAATTCGCGAACTAATTTTGTGTCGATATGTGACAATGTATGAAACATGGCTCCATAATTCCACTCCCAGATCAAAACGCTTGTCATCCGAGTGGGCTGCATAGATGAATCCGTGCAAGAATCGACTGAGAAGTTAATGGCGTCTGCAGTTTGGGATGTGCATGGAATAATTTTATTGACTAACTTAAAAAAGTAAGCATCATCAACAGTGGTATGTACGGTATGTAGAAGCCGTTGGACAGTTGAATGGCCAGATTTGAAGAAATAGCTGCTTTTTCACTAAGTCAATGTAACTTGTCACAAGTCAGTGCAAGCGTTGGCAAAAATTCCTGATATGGATTTCGAATTGCCTCCGTATTAACCGTATTCTCTATATCTGGCCTTCAGCGACTAATTCCTTTTCTTAGATCTCGAAACAATGCCCACTGGGAAAAAATTTGTGTGAAATGAAGAGGTGACCACCGATACTGAGGCTTATTTTGAAGCAAAGGCTTTAATTGAACAAAAGTCGTAGAATTTTTAACTTAAAGATGAAATCCTGTGTCAGAAAGAGAAATCGTAAATAAAAAAGGGAAAAGATAAAATGATAAAATTTCACAATAAATCATTTGGAAATTGAAGTTTAAAAGTTTTTATTAAAAAATTAGTAACCAGTTAAAAAAATATCTCTACATATATACATACATGTACCTCATATCGCAAAAAAGAAATATGAAGTCGTCTAAAATTTTACCTTTTACTCGTTACTCTTACTTCCTTCTCATCACAAATTCCCAGCAAGCGTCAGTCACAGTCAGAGTTACTAAATGGAATTGTTGTTTGTAGCGCCATGACAGGTGGTCGGTCCACAGAGATGCAACGGTCCACTCTGTTAACTATAGCATAGTTGTATGTACATACATGTCGCAGGGCGGTTAACAAAGTCAGCCTGCGGACAAAAAGCTTGTGAATGAGGCTTGCGGTATGGCAAGTGGCAGTGAAAAGCACAACTAACAAACTCGTTCGGAAAATATAACAAAATGGGGCTCATATTTGACAAAGCAACCGGCACGCATGTTTATTATTTGTGTGTGAGCATGAGCCTCTTCTCCATCGCATGTGTGTTTGTGTGCTTGTGTGTTGGTTGAGGTCTCCAAACAATTTGTTTGTACTTTAAACAAACGACATCAAACGCTCTGGAGTTGTGAACTTCAAAGGCTGACAAGGCAAGTTGGGATCGCAGTCAAGTGTAAGGTGGGTGGAATAGTGGGCGCAATGTGTGAGGGTTCCCACATTGGAGGTCAAATGTGGAAAGATTATGTTTGACGGGAGTAAACTTGTGGGACCGATTAATTTGTGTCAGACATTTTTAATTGTTCTCTTAGCATGTTTGTTTATGTTGGTTATACAAGTAATATTCTTCAGAAAATAGCATCTAAAGTAGCATCTGCCGGTTTTAACACTAATTGGCGTCGCATCATATTAAAAATGGAAATTGTGGGAAAACCTTCGAAGTGGCATAGAAATCGAAAAATTCGAAAAATTCATAAAAAGAACAACTACCGTTTTGTCTTTTATAAGGAGTCAGACTGCATTACATTTTTCATCTGGAAACTGCATCGGTCAGTTTATGTGAGAACAATATACTATAATGGTCCTGGTCCGATCTGAACAATATGTTTGTAGATTGAAGTGTTGCCTTGAACAATCACCAAAGCAAATTTCCTTAAGATATCTGGTATATTAAAAAAGTTTTTTTACCAGAACATGATTGTGTTTGATCAGCTTGTTTGACAGCTATGTCTTATGGTGGTCCGATATCGATGAAGACTACAAATTAGCAACTCCTTGTGGAGAAAATTATGTGTGTACTGTTTCAGATCTATACCTCAAACACTAAGGAACTAGTTCGCTTATATACTGACAGACATGGCCTTTTTTTTCTACCGGTAACTCAACAGGAAAATTGTACCAGCACTGAAGGCCAATCTAAGGCCTTTTGGAGAAATTAGTGTGTATGCTGTCAAATGAAATGTCGACATAGCTTTATGTATTGAGTTTTCAAGAGCGACAACAGTTGTATTTCTAAGAAGTTATCATATATCACCTTATCTTACCGCAATGGTCAAAACTCCTGAAAATATATATCCAAAATATGAATACTTTGTGATAAGCTTACATTTCTATATTTGTCGATTAATTCTTACCTCTTTTTACAAATTGCTTCGCACAGACGACGCATAATACTCAAATGTTATTCCTTGTTAACAGTTTGGCTGGGCGGAAGGTATTCGGAGTGCACCACAACTCGATAAGTTACGATAACTGTCAATTTATTTTTAACCGGCTTTGACATGGTTTTTTCGGCTTTGTCTCACTTTCACCACGATATTCGGCTGATTTATCTTTCGTTTTCGCGTTTTCGGGTCGCAAGCATAGATCCAAGACTCATCGCCGTGTTCGAGCTCATACTTGTAAGTCAACAAAGCGCCTAGCCGCCATTACTAATTTGCTCAGGTGTTTAATTTCTATTCCCACCTGTTCGGTGGAATAAGGAAAGGTGTAAGCTCCGAAATGTTTAAAAGTACGACAATTAAAAGCAAGGGTTTAGATGCTTCCATCTCGTCTTCAGCATTTGTATCTTGCACCCAGTAAGATTTCTGGTAAGAACTTATACAGCATGTACGCTATTAATTCAATGACCTCCACCGCTATTTGTTCAAGAACCTCCCCCACTAGAGAGAGGCTAGCATTACTGATGGTAACGAAATCACTGAATCTGTATGGAATGATCTTGTTCGAAAGATTATTGTAACAGTGCATGAACCATTGGTAGCCTTGAGCTGGATAAGCTCCCGCGAAGTCCAGCTACCCAGCAGCAGAACACACGAGGAGAGTGAAGCACCAGCTCGTTCTCATTCTATGGTTTTATGAGGTACCTTTCCTTACCAGCTCATTAGCCTTACACTTACCTGAGATTCCGCTGTGGCCTGGCTACAAACTGATGCGATGTTATTGATAGTTTGTTAGTTTAATCAACCCTGTATTCACAGTTAGTGAGCTCAAGGCTAGCATTGTCGCCCGGCTATGAGAGTGAATAGTCACTTTTCTAACGGAGACACTCCGGAGTAGCTACTGCTATCTTAGTGATGGGATATAAGTACTCGCCTGCTAATTCCTATTAATTGATTTAATAATTATTTCATGGAGTTTCTAACAAAAAATGATAACCTTTTAAATGTTTAGTTTTTTCATAATTCTAGTACTAGAGCGTCACCTGGTGGCAAATTGAGGTAAGAATGCTCGAAAACCATTTCAAAAAATATTTAAACTTAGCTAAAGTAAAACAAGTTAAGTATTCAACTTGACCTTAAACAAACCCCCGAGCAGAAATAACTTCATTTCTTAGTTGGCAACTCATATCCCCAACCAGTCACCAGCTCAAATGATAGTTATCGAATAATAGCAACTCGATTATTGAGTTATCAAATGAAAATTAAACCGTTAAGCCGTAAATGCATAATTTACTCCACAAATCGGGTTAAATTTGAAAGTGTTTACCAAAAACAACAACAACAAAAACACCAACGGGCGTAGACACGCTAAACTGTTCTAAACAGAACCGCTGTGTCCAACACGAAAATCAAAAAGTTTTCGCCGAAACTGCACAAAATCGCCAGTATGGCATGTTAAAACGGACAAAAACTAACAGAAATGAAAAAAGTATACAAGAAGAAAATAAAAAATATTAAATGAAATTGCACGAAAATGAAAACTAAGCGCCAACTTCGGCACAAAATTTGGACATATCGTCGAAATCGGCGCAAAGTGCATGAAAATTACTATTCGGCGAGAAAATTTTGCAGATTATTTTGATACACGGGTTTTGGATTTTGTTCGGGTTTTTGCTTTGTTGTCAAATGCAGCGTGTGCAAAGTAAAAAGAATAAAACGCAAAAGGGCCACCAAAAAATTACGAATAAATAGCTATAAGCGCCCATAAGTATGCTAATTCGCTGACAATTTTATGCTTGTGTCTGTGCGTGGCTGACAGCGCTTACAGACTTTTTGCCGCAAAACATGTAAAATTATTAAAATATGTTAAAATAGTAAAAAGGAAACTTTGAAAACTGTGTGTCGCAGACAAGATGTCAGCGTTTAGGTGATAACATAAAGAAGCTTCCGCTTTTCAGTGCTTTTTAGGTGAAAGTTAAGCAGGTTAAGGTTGGATTTGGCAGGTGACACAGGAACAAAGTGGAAATGAGTTTTGATGTTAAAAGGTATGAAGGGAATGTGGTTCGCTTTAGTGTTAGAATACTGTTGAGCACAGATCTAAGCGGAAGTGTTATGCTAAATGTTTTCTGAAATTGTCAGGAATTGCACTAACCTCAATTTCGTGTAGATTAAATAACTTGGATTAAATCAAAGTAGATTGTAAATATTTTCTGAAAGAATTTCTCGATTTCACTACCCTTACGCTTACTTTTCCTTACAAAAAACTTTTCAAAAATAAGATATTTGATTCTAGCTGTGTCTGCGTTAGTAGATTTCAGCGTGAAAATTTATGAGATTTGTACGTTTTATATGAAAAACATTTCGCAATGAAAATAAATGCGTTTTGAACACTTACCTTCTACATAAGAGTTTGTTCAAAAACAACACTTAGTGCTATAACTTTCATGTATATGTAGTATACCAAATTTGGTGTATTAATTAATTTTTATATATGGACAAAGAATATTGAAAATCAGCAAAATCGGATTACTATAAGAAATACCTCCCATACAATTTATTGTTCAAAAATGGTATTTCTGATAATAACTCTGACATCTACATGGATAAGAACATGAAAGTTGGTGTGATAATATGATTTTATATATGAACAAAGAATACCGAAAATCAGCAAAATCGGTTTACTATAACGAATACCTCCCATACAATTTATTATTCAAAAATGGTATATCGGTTAATAACTCTAACATTTGCGTAGGTAAGAACACGAAATTTGGTGTGATAATTTAGTTTTATATATAAACAGAGAGTACCGAAATTCAGTAAAATCGATTTACTATAACATATATCTCTCATACAATTTATTGTTCAAAAATGGTATATCGGTTAATAACTTTAACACTTGCGTAGTTAAGATCACGAAATTCCGTGTAGTGATTAGGTTTTGTATAAAAGTATTGACAACTATGTAAACAACAACAAGATTGGGTTAATAAATCACTTACCACCCATACAAGCCATTGGCACTAAATACGCTTTAGGGTTATAACTTTCATATTTATGGAGCTAAAAACACCAAATTTGGCAAGATTTTTTCATTTTATATAGACATTTTATATACAGAAAGCCAACAACAACGGATTACAATAACACGCACCTCCCATACAAGTTATCATTCAAAAATGGTATTTACGGTTATAACCGTCACATTTACGTAGATATGAGCACCAAATTTGGTCAGATATTTGGTTACTATATAAGAAATGTGTATATTGAAAATCAATAATATTGGATTACAGTAACGAGTACCGCCCATACAAACTATTGTTCAAAAATGCTATTTCGGGTAATAACTTTCGCATTTATAAAGATGAGATCACCAAATTCTGTTAGCTATTTCACTTTGATATAAGAGTAATGTATACTGAAAATCTAAAAAATCGCATTATTAGAACACCTAGCTCCCATACAAATTATCTTTGAAAAATTTCAAAAATGCTATAAACATGTAAATCTAAAATATTTTGGTTTAATAAATTTCAGTACAAATGAAATGGCTGTACAATCATGCACAACATTTCCTTCATATGTGAATATTTTTTTTGGACAAAAATATTTGACCAGTACGTACAAAAACAAAAAGTACTAAAGGTAACCTAGTGCTGTTACGAAACTTTTCCAACGTAAACAAAATAACGCAAAGAAGTCGAAATATAGAAAATGCGCTGCAAGCATACAAAAAAATCAAAAAGCCATAACTTTAGCCAAAACCGAACTAACTCAAGTAGTCGTGTTGAACGTAAGGGCTTGCAACTACTACTGCCTGCTATGAGTGCTCGAACTCAATGTAAATTTCATTTTCAATTTGTTTGCTCAAAGTTTTGCATGTGTGTGAGACCCTTAGATTGTGTGTGTTGTTTTTTCTACGCTGTATGACTTGAGAATTTTTGTAAATATTTTTTTGTCCTAGCAATTATTTGCCAGCCTTCTACTATCTACCTTTTGCTACAATATTTGACTCTTTAGCGCAATGCAACAGTTCATTCATGCATGCAACATAGACGAGCAGTCTCGTTTTCGGCTTAGTCCCCTTACATTTGGGTGCTGGTTTTTGTTGGGTTTTCGCTATTGTTTTTGTTGTGGTTGTGAACTTCCTGCTGTTGCATACCGTATGGTGCGGCTAACTCGAATTTCCATATATGCAACGAAAAAAAAATAAATAAAAAGTTATGACTTATAGACATTATTTCAAATTTCTTTGCCTTTTGACTCATACAACTAACTGTATGCGTGCGTGTGTGTGTGATAAAATTGTATATTTTTTTATAATTCGTTGTTTTTATTGTTGTCATATGGTATGTGTAGGTCCTTCCGCTTTACAAAGCCGTAAGCTCAAGTGTGCATAATGTATAAGGGGTTTGTGCGCCCTCAAGTATGCAAAGCAAATAGGTAACTTGGCAATGCAGCAGCGGTGGCAGTTGCAACTGCGCTGTAGGGGCGTGGTATGCAGCTGGCGAACGAGTTAAAGTAACATACAGCTCGAGTTGACCAAAAGTAAGAAAAAAATAAAATTCCAAAAAAAAATTTATATGAAAAAAAAAATTAAAAAAAAATATTATATGAAATTTCAAAAAAATAAAATAAAATTGCAAAAAAAAAATATTTATATGAAATTTCAGAAAAGAAAATGACAAAAAAAATATAAATATATGAAATTTTAAAAATTCAGTGGCACTACAACACACCCGTTGCGATTGTTACTTTTGAAGAATTTTTCCGCTCTCTGTTTTTGCATTTTTCGCCAGTTTCTTACTCCCTGCACTTTTATCCTGTTACATTTTTATATTATTCACCGCTTGACCGGCTGTATGCCAGCGTTTGTTGCATGCAACAGCGAGCATGCTGCAGATGGCCTATTTGTGCATGTGTTTGCTCTTGTTATTCAAATTTGTTGTTGTCGTTGTAACTGTTATTTTTTATTCTTTGCTGGTTTCTATGGTCACTAGAATATTTTGTTGCACATAAATTATTGCCACTCGTTATATTTACAGTTGCAGCTTGACGCGTTGCCAACTTCTACGTTTCGGTACTTTAAAATAATTTCCATTTTTCAGCTCCCTTTCTACTTTTGATTGTTTTCGTGCGAGTTCTTCTCCAATTTGCGCAGCTAAAATTATTAAAATGAAATTTGTTGCAAAGAAATGTTGCACATACTTGAAATATTTACCAGAAAAATTTTTGTTTTTCTTTTGATTTAATTGCTTTGTGGAAGAGTTGGCTCCACTGTTAAAAAAAAACTATTAAGTAATAAAAGGGGCTTAGGACAACTGTCGAGGCATGTACAATTCGCTTCATACTTGCAAAATATGCTTCAACCGCCGTTATGACCTCTTCATTTGATGAAAAACGCTTGCCACGCATAAATTTTTTGAATTCTGGAAACAACTGTAAGTCGCTGTGGGGCAAATCTGGTTCGAACTTTAATTCATGAATTTTACACATTATCAAAATGCTCTTGTAACACGGTGCATTGTTCTGATGAAAAAGTATTTTTTCTTCTTCAAGTCGAGTATTTTTTTCCTTCAACTGGTCCAAAAGGTTGCAATCATATTCAGAATTAATTGTTTTACTAGTTTGCAAGTAATCCACAAACAAAATTCTTCTCGCATTCCAAAAAACTGATGCCATATCCTTCTTGTCCGACTTCCGGACAACTCGTTTCGAAGCCGATCAACCAGGTTTACACCACTCTGGAGCCTCTTTTTTCGGTTCAGGATTATGGTGATAGAGCCAAGTCTCATCCATAATTATACATAGACGCACAGAATCTCCTTTATTCTTTTTAAAATGGTCCAAATGTTGCTAAGAAAGTCGCATGCGAATGTGTTTTTGTCCATTGTTAGCAAATGCGGCATCCATCGTGCACACAATCACCCAAAATTCCACTTAATACATAACAACCACTGCCTGAGAGATGTATAGAGTTTCTCTAAAAAGCTCAGTAATCGACGATCTTTCAAAACCATATCCTGTATTTTGGCCATAATTTGCGGTGTTGATGTGATTTTTGTACGTTCTTCACGAGGATCGTCTTCAAGACTTGTACGACCACGTTTAAATTCAGCAACCCATCTTCGCCCGTATCGGGGCGTTTGCGCGAGAACAACCAATGAAAGTGGCCGGAATTGTGAAAAAAACAACTCATGGATTTTACACGACGATAATATGCACCATCGCATCGATCCGCGATTATGACCGAATTTAAAGCCAAAATCGCAATGAATACCATCAAGCAAACACCGTTTTCACCAGATTTGCCTCCGTGTGGTTTTTCCTTATGCCCTAAACTGAAAATTCCGCTCTTTGGAACCCGTTTTCAGTCGACCGAAGATATAAAACAAAATTCGCCAAAGGAGCTGAAGGCCATCGCAAAAAGTGCTTCTTATTATTCCCCGCAAAAAAATTTTTAATAAGCCTCGCATATCATTTATAAAAACTTTGAAGTTATGTGCATATAGGCAAAACATTGTAAGCAATAAACACCAACAAGTTGTTCATTAAAAAATTCGTATTCGTAAAAACTTTATGAAGTATTAAAATACCGACACAAACCATTATCAAAAGAATTTCAGTATTGAAAATCGCAAACTAATAATTGCAGTAAAGGCATTATGATAAAATAATAAAAAGCAAAAAATATATATTTAATGGATTTACACAAAAACGCAAAACAATAAGTTCTTTTATTCGCTTAATAACGGATTTCGGTTACTTTTGATAGGTTATTCATTTTTTTTATGAGTATACATACACAATTTATTCTGAAATTATTTCAGTTTTAAGCTTTTTATCTGCAATTATTGAACTACAAATTGCGCCACAATAAAGAATGGTATTAAGAGTAAAATAAATTGATATAGATTATAATTCTGTCAGATTTTTTACGAGACACTGTTGAAGTAATACTGACGCCTAACGTTTGCCCAAATCCATCTGAACTTATTTCACGTTATCTGTTTGCAAAATGGGGGTTTCAGTGTGGCTTTTAATCCAACTAAGGCTGTTAAGCTCAGAAGAAAAAGAGATACTAAAGCAATTTTATAAAGATTTGATTGTGAACTTATCAACAAACTAACAATTTTAACCTAGACAAACTCCTAGTTGACTTAATTAAGTGGTATATTTATGTTAGGCAAGATTCCTACCACACTGTGAAGTAACTCCTTTCGAATAAGTTGTTTACTACAATAAAGACATTCTATGTTCGTATAATACATATTTCTTAAAATATAATTTGTTTAAAAAATTATCTAACTTTAATAGTTAATTTGCTACAATAGCAGCTTTTGATAATTTATTTTAATACATTAATATTTCAAAAAAGCTTATTTCGCCTCTAAGAGCTTCGAACATTTTCACCAAACGTCGGTGAATAAAATCATTTACCTCACTGATGATATTTGATTGTTTACTATCAAAAGTTATAATATTTTTTATTTAAATATAACTGTTATAACTACTTTTCATTGAGTTTTGAACTCTTCCACCACGGTATGTTGAGTTTATTTATTTACCATATTGATGGAATTGTATGCCTTACTTTCAAAATTGTAATACTTCTAAAAATAAAGTTTTTGCACAAAGAGTTTCGAACTTTTTCACCTCATTTTGGTGAACTAATGCACTAATAATATATTATTTGTTACAATAGCGGCTTCAGATAGTTTATTGTCAAAATTCTAATATTTCTCAAGAGATAATTTGTCTCAAAAAGTTTTGAACCTTTTTATCACATTGTGGTGAATTAATAATAATTTATATACTACAATAAAGATATTTGACAATTTGTTGTCAAAATCATAATATTTCTGAAAAGGGAATTTTGCCTCTAAGATTTTCGAACCTTTTCACCACAGTATGGTGATTTAAATTACTTACCACACTGATTATATTTGACGATTTACTATGAAAGGTATAATGTTTTTTCAAATATATTTTACTTTAATTCTTCTCAAAGAGTTTCGTACTTTTTCACCAAGGTGTGGTGAAATAATTTATTCGTAAAATAAAATCATAAGGTGTGTTGTGTGTGATAAAATTTCTTAAAACAAGACTTTTTCACAGATATTTTTAACTTTTTCACCACTGCGTGGTAAGTTAATATTCATTTATTTTGCACAAAAGCGTCAATTTTTAAATCTTAATATTCTGCAAACATTATTTCATCTCAGAAAGTTTTGAACCTTTTCACCACATGGTGAATTACGACTAATAATATCCCATTAAATGACCAATGTTACTACCGAAATTATGTATGTTGGAAATACATATGTATATATGTACACCCTACCAACCGCCCATTGACAACAATTTATCACAAACAACTTTCAATAACCCAATAAAAGCAACAACAGCAACGAAAGTGTGCCAAAAACACGCACAACTACCACTTTAACGCCTCAACTCAATTCATTTTCAATAAAAGTCTGCCTGTCTGCTTATAAAGTAAATAAATAAAACATTGATTGCGTACGCACAACTGTACATACATCAAGCCTGCTACTGTGGCAGCAACCAGCCAACCAAACAACAGCAACTGCGGCACAACAACCTCAACTGATGCAAAAATGCAATGAAACGAGACGAAATTGTTTTTACCCGCTGCGTCAAATTTTTAAGTGAAAAACTTTTAGTGCACACGAATTGCTAGTTAAAAATTACTTTTCATTTGCCCAACAACAGCAACACAAATAAAATGACGAAAGAAAGGGAAAAAATAAATAAACGGTAGCACAAAAAATTGCTTATAAAAAACCGGCAAAGAGTGGAAGCGCGGAATTGGGTAAATAACAGTGCTGTATGCCGAGCTCTTGAGCGTAGAAGCGTTGGAATTCTTGGTGGCTGAGAGACAATGAGGCGCTGAAGTTGTTGGTTGGCTGATTGAAACACTTTCGTTGCGGTGCATTGAGTTCGGAGTGGCGATAAATACTTGTAGTACGTACTATGGAGCTCTTAATGGGTTAGAGATGACTGTGGTGAAGGCAATTTATTGTTTTTTTTTTTTTAATATCTTTTCTATTTCTTATTTTTTTTGCTTAAAATTCTCGTATTACTTTTAAAAAATATTCAAAATTCTTTATTAACTATTTTAAATAATTCTAAGTTTTTCGAAAGTTCCCGCAGCTAATTTTAATTCTTCTAAATAATCTCTGATATAATATTACTCCTTTTTCCAATTCCACCTTACATGATTTATGTATCAGTCGGAAATACAAAACTGAACTTTTATAAAGTTCTAGAAAGTAGAAAAAATATCCAAAATCAACATCTTTGATTGCTGACATCGAAAAGGTACCCACATAATGCGTATAAATACATATAAATGTATACATAAATAAGTGAAACTCTAAAAAACACATTTTAGTTTTGCCAAAATCCCAGCGGCATATAGCACATACACTTATTTGGAATCTGAGCATG
Source organism: Bactrocera tryoni (assembly GCF_016617805.1). Lineage (NCBI taxonomy): Eukaryota > Metazoa > Arthropoda > Insecta > Diptera > Tephritidae > Bactrocera > Bactrocera tryoni. Next base: position 74,779,458 of record NC_052500.1, read on the forward strand.
GCCTTGTAAAAAGTGTCATTCCTTTTGTTTTTTGGCTGCAAATCGAAAAGCCATGTCACTCAATGCGCCCACACCACGCCTTAAAAGCGCAAACACGCTTAATAAAATAACAAAAAAGTTTGAGGTTAGTATTTTTTTGACACAAAAGTGGCAACAGCACAATATACTATTACATATTAGTATAAGCATTAGGGTGATTTTTAAGCTTTTGGCTTGTACATGGAAGTAATATTCTGGAAAGTCCAAAACTTGGGCATAAAGATTTTTGAACTTTTTCACCACGGTGTGGTGAATTACTTAACTTACCTTTATTGTGTTATATGGTAATTTATTTTCAAAATTATAATATTTCCTTAAATGTAATCTGTCTCAAAACCTTTTTTTCTTATTTTTTCACCTCATCAAAGTGTGTTAATAACAATTAATATACTACAATAGCGGCTTATGGTAATTTTTTTCAAAATCATATAGTCTAGTCAATATAGTAAGTTACCACACCCTACCATAAGTAGGTTTTGAGACAACTTTAAGTTGTCAATATACAAGTGTTTACAGACATATAAATGGGTATATCGAATTCCGAGAATCTTACCTAATTTAAGCTTAAATGACTGGACTACATAATGTTTCTGAGAAGATAATTTTGCTTTTAAGAGTTTCGAACTTTTTCACCACAGTATGGCGAATTAAACAATTTACCACATTGGTGATATTTGGTAACTTACCTTAAAAATTATAATATTTTTTAAAGCATAACTTAGATAACTTCTTCTCAGAGAGTTTCGAACAATTTCACCACAAAATTTATTTACGGTAATGATGTAATTTGATTATTTATTTCAATACTACAATATTTCCGGAAACAAAATTTTTTCTTAGATAGTATAAAACTTTCTCACCACAGCATGGTGAATTAATAATGTTGTATTTACTACAAAAGCGTTTTGACAACAAATTTTAAAAATCATAATATTCTATGAAAATTTTTGAGTTTCAGTGCCCTGAACCTTTTTACCACAGTATGGTGAATTGTTAAAATTTGTTTATTCATTTTTTCTAATTCAATTTCAGAAAAGTTGACGAAGTAAAGCAATTTTTGCGCTAAGAGGTATGTCCGCTGTGCTCTTGAGCGCTGTGTGATAAAGCTGTTGTCAACAGGTATCCAAATTAAACACAGCGGACATTGTCCAAGTGGAGATTCCCTTTTCAGGATCGAACATTTAAGCCAACCTTACTTAACCTAGACTTTCATGCTTGATTTCCGTTTTTTTATTATAAAAAAATGTGAAAGAAAATGTGATTTTGATTTTATTGCTTAGGACTCACTTTAAGCTTTACAATTTACCAATCAATTTCTCTAAAAATTGGACCACCCTAATATTTGCTTCATCACTGATATCTCTACCACTTTCCTTACCACTCTCACATATACTTCCTCCAACTCATTGCAATTGCTTTCATAGTTTTTCAACATGTTTATTTCACCTTCGGTTTTTAGTGTTGTTGTATATCTGTATGTCATATTTCACCTTCCCATGCCAGAGCAGCTGGCTTTTATTGCAAATGTTGCCAACATTTATTGATAAATTGCAAGTGTCGCCTTTGGCATTGCAATTGTCGTACACGTTTTAACAGTTAAATGATAAACAAGGCGGTGCAAAAAATGTGAAGTTGAAAATTTAAAAAAAGCAAAAAAGGTGGGTTAAAAAATGCACGAAAAAGTAGTAGAAAAAAGTTTATATAAAAAATTAAAAAAAAGCACTTGAAAAATTATTAAAAAAATTAAAAAACAAATGTAGGTATTTCTTTAAAAATAAACTGAAACAAAACGGCATATTTTATATACTGCATTCGTCTATATATAAACATATGTAAGCCAAATAAATACGCTACAACTTCACTTCCGCTTCCAGCACCGAAAGTTGGCAATATCACTGTTTTGTTCGCCGTTATCCAGTCTTCCTTTTTCTCATTTTTGTAATTGTTGCAAAAATTTTTTTCAATTTCAAGTGAGAGAAATATGCATTGTGAAATTAACGATTATATTTGTATGCTTTTGTATTTTCCATTTTACGCCGGTAAGTAGGCTGCATATTTTGCATGTATTCACTAAAACAGGTTTAAATGCATTTTTTGGTCTTTTTCGTAAATCACATGACATTTTGTATCAAATGATATTTTTCATTTCTTTCACTCACTAGAGTTGCCAGCGTTCTTTGTTTTTATATTCTGGCGCTCGGTTAACATTCTTGGTTTAATAGTTCAGTATTCTCAATATTTTCCCTGATATTGATAGCTTTCGCTTGAATATTTTCATGCTATATTTAGATCTCATTAGTTTTTCGTATAACGTTCGGGATTTTCTAGTCTTTATGTTGTCTTCATTATTTCTTTTCATCCCAAATTAATATCAAATTCTCCTTTTGACATCAAAAAAATTGAAGCTATCATTTCATAAAAGCTTTAACTAAAGTGTGTATAAGTTTTAAAAAATAAAGCGTGAATTTTTTAAGAGATAGTTATCAAGCGAACTAACAAACTACACCGTCACGGGTGACAACGGAATTTTCATTGTGTTTTTCTTACTCGAAACTACAATAATTTTTTTAAACTTTATCAATCGTTTAGGTACCGAAAGCTTCCAGTAGGATCGGTTAGCAAGACAGAGATCACTAAATGCCATATGTCCACTTGCAAATCAGAGTTTCATAATTTTTTTCGAAGTGAGATTGATCTTGCCTACTCCACAACATTAATTAACTTGGTCGGTCCTCATACCATAAAGGAACTGCTCCGCAAGGAAGAAGCAACAGAGAGAGAGAGGTATTGGCAACAAATTCAAGACATGTACCAAGCCAAGTTGCTAAACATAGGCCTAGCTTCTTGTACGAATTGTCGGTTCTGCGATAGGGAGCACGAAACCCCAGAACACCTAGTAATTGACTGCATAACAGTTCTCAGACGCAAAATAAAGGCCCTTTGATCTATGTTTCCACATATGGATCACAACGTCTCACTAGCACTAGGAAGTACGAGTATATTGGAAGTTATCAATATGCTGATGTAAGATGAGACGTTATAATTTAGGAGAGGGCACAATAAAGCTAAGGTCGCGGTACAATTCTCATCTAATATCTTATTTTACTTTTTCACATGAAAATTTATACCAAATTTTAAATGTGCGAAGGCTGGCGATACGAGAGAGAGAAAAATTTATATTCAGGTTCTCAAGTGACATAAAACATGTATCTTCTTAAAAAGGCCAAACACCATATTTAGAGGAATTGTTGGTTAATTCAGAAAAAATACTAAAAAATTAATTTCCAGGCTTGTTTTTCCTGAATCCTTTATCACTTGCCATATTTGTGCACCCACAAATATTTCCTCTTTATTTTTTGTCTCGCTGAATTTGGGAAATTTCTCTTTCATTTATACAAATAAACTATCATCTCTAAGCATTGCTTTTTCCTCTTTTCTGTGTAGGTTGAGTCAGTTGACTGAAAACAATGTAATATGTTTGATATTGGTTGTAATTGTCCATTCTTAAATCAGTCACGATTTATTATGTTGATTTCTCACAAGAAATCCGAAGTAGGATGAATAGCTTTCTTCAATTAATTATGTGAAATTGAGATGCTGGGATTTAAAAGTTAAAAACTTGTGGCGTCATTGCAACACTTTCGTGGCATATTTACGATTTAACAAATGGGTATGTGATGTAAGTTAGTCGAATTAAATAATCCTACTGTCATATTGAAAAAGGCACATTTATGAGGTAAGAAATAATTATAAGCTGTCACAAAAAGGAGACTCTATTGTAGCAAAATTATTATATATTGTTAACTATTATTGTAAAAAATTGCTTCTGATATCACATCATTCAATTATAAAGTTAAACAATGGATAATTTACAGCATGACATGTGAGATAAATCATGTTTAGACCACTTTAACTACATCACATCGGCTTTCGTGGCCTTAGCTGTATTTCAAATCATAAGACTAAAACTCTATCCCGATCAGAAACAAATTTTACCCATAACACGGCAGAAATTTACAGCAATTCATATCAGATCAGTTAGTCGCGTTTCGTATTGCGTCACTGGAATTTACTTCGAAATATCTCACAGCACTTGGTGCGAAGCAAAGCAAAATTTTACATCAGAAGGCTATAAATCACATCCCGTAACATAAGTTTACAACTTTGCTGCACATCACATCATGTCAAATCGACTTGACTATGATTTGAAATCACATTGGACTACTTTAGATTTCTTGCTTTGAGATAGTTTCCATTTATAGAGTACAATTTCACATTACGTGACTATAAATCTCATCAACTAAGACAACTTAACATCACGTTGCTGTATATTCTCATCACCAATATCAAAAAAAAAAAAATGTACAATAAATTACACTCCTCGACATGTTATCACATAACATCTAAAATATGAATTTATAAATGAACTTTTGTAGTTACTTACTTACTTAAGAAATAATCCTAATAAAAACCTTTTCTAAATTTCACTCCCTTCATCGTGTAGCCAATTTCCAGGGGAATCATCGAAAAACATATCTGCACTACAATCCCCCTGCTGTTAATATTGTCATAAATGTAAACCATAACAAGTAAGAATAGGATTAGTTCGGATGTAACCGAATATTTTATGTTCTTGCAACTTGTGTGTATCAACGCCTTACATATACTCTATATAACTCATACACTGACCGACAAATTCGGCATACTATTTATCAGAAAAACAAAAATCACTATGTGTAGTATATGGGAGTTGGAGTATTATCGAACCGATTTTATCTCCTAAAAATTATCATGCCCCATACTAAATCAGCTCTGGGTTTCATTATAGTAGTAAATTCAGCTAGTTGTTCGAATATCCCGATATCAGTTATAAAAGTCACCCTGAAGTTCGAAAATCTTTATATTAAATATACATATGTACATATATTACAATGTTGTAAGAAAAGGACTATCCCTTAATTTCAGTTAAATATATCACACATTGACCGACATTTTCGACCAAAAGTCAACTATAGGTACCGGGGTCTACATATTCGGTACCGAAGGTGTTGAACAGTTTTGTTAAAATTTGGACAATTTTTGGTCATTTGGTGGCACATTTTAAAGGTATTATTAGTGCAAAGCTTCAGCACATTATATCATGAATTGTGAACTGGAAAGATTCAAGAGCAGCCACTTCATCTAGAAAAACAGCGGTCTCTTCAAAAATGATGCCGGTGAGAACGTAACCGTCAAGGGTGATCATTATCGTCTCATGATGACCGACTATTTGATGCCAGAAATTAAAGCTTGTGATGGCGAAACTTCCTACACATCGATTGGCCACCAAGGTGACATTTGAAAGATGTAATCTTCAAAAAGTAAATGCAAAAGAATCTTCTTTCGAATAATAATAAACTTTTCCTAGTAAATTTGAATTTTCTGTGTCGAAATGGATTTCTTGAAATCGATCACCCGTTTGTATGAATACTTCCAAAAGGACAATTTTTTTTGCGAAAAAATGTTCAGTTCATAGTGATTAAAAAATCAAAATTATTTTCAAAAATGTATCTTAATATATATGTATATAACCTGTTTGAAGCAAACACTAATAGAAAGAATAATTAATTCAATATTTTTGCATTACCCATTGAAATTTATTTTAGATCTTTGAGTGATTTACCCTTATAAATGAAACAAAATATTGAAAAAATCAATTCCGAGAAATCACTGGAATTTGCAGCATGCATTTGAACTATAAATATTTTTGCCTACTGTACGGCGACATGCCAACAGTAGAAAACACTGCACTCAACAAATATTTTTGTGGCATTCATATAATGCCAGTTGGACCAAAGATATATGGCATTGAAAGAAATGTGAATTCTGAGAAAAATGGAAAATCAAAAAAATGCTGTACGAGCTGAGTATGCGCCTAAAAATATGCAACATCAAGGACTTAGTGTGAGTTTGCCGCCACAAGGGAAATATGTGAGGGCCACAAATATAAAAGAAATTTATGAAAATTCTACTAGCAATGCAACCACTGAAGCTTATAGTGGAAAATTAGTTGGCAAATGCATGTTGAAAATTTTTATTACTTACCGGAATTTGTCTGGTGGTGCGTACATATTACATATGTATATCTACTCTTATATCTGCATGTGTGTGTATCTATACACACATATGATGAAAATGCAATTTTATTTATTTCAAAAGCTACGAAATTCAAATATTAGTTGGAGTGAAGGTGAAAAAATTTTGGCTCTAGGACACCTGAGTAGCTACGTGCAGTTTATCCTTAAGCACATGGATGCATCCAACTCGGCTACAGTAGTGCAAAAAACACCGTCAGGCATAAGATTCGACAAATAGAAAATGAAAACCGAATTTATTTATGACTTCGAATGGACAATTTGACAATTGGACTAATGTGCTGGCCGCACAGAAGTGTGCTATCAGAGGCATGCATGAATAATACGCACATATGTATACACTGACATACATTCAAATAAATGCACACACACATAAATAGTTATACATATAGCTATCAGAAGTAGCTTTTAACTCTTGTGGCCATAAAATTTTTAAGTTTTTTCTTATCTAATAGCAAACTGATAGTCAAATAGAACTTTTAACCTACTTTACGTTGTGCGACATGTCCATGCGCCTGCAGATATGCAACGTTTGCGCATACAATGCAATGCGAAAGTAGACAAAAACGGTAACCTTAGAAATGCCCCGGAACTTTTCTCAGTTCGATATGTGCTTTTAACACAAACACATATAAATTTTCACTGCCCAGCCCGTTGGTATTTGCCGGTTGTGGCCAAAAAGCCGGTAACTCACGCTTTTATGATTTCCTGATTTCATTTCAACTAACCAATTCATAGCTAAATTTGCAAAAAGAAAAAAAAAATGTACCTACGTCTTTCATTGAGCTTCAGCGAAGCGCATAAAATGCAGATATTTCATTTCATGTCTTTCGCTTCCATGGCGATAGCAGCAAAAGTTTCGTCCGTAATACTTTTTGTGCCTACTTTCGGGCGCACCTCGCTTGTTTTTCGTTAATTTCGGCAGTTGCAACATTTTGCTCTGCTCGTTTTGTGGCAGCGTGTCTTATTTAAATTTATGTTGCTTGCGTATCTACGCTTGTCTGCTTGCGGCTGGCACTTGAGGTCAACGTGAGCGCATAAAAGTAGGCTGCGCAAAGTGATATTTGCTTTAATTTGCTGTTTGACCAGATATTTGCAGAGCTTAAGAAGCATCTGCTATCGAATTTATTTAAAAACTTATGTGATTTCGTATGGCTGCGTGCTTAAATGTATGCTATAATTTTTGCAATTGCAGCAGGTAGCTTGTAGTAACGGTATTTGTGGGTGTTTCGAGAGAAGAAAATCGACGTTGACATACAAGTTGCATCAAATTGACTTTGAAAATCGTATGGGACTTCAGTTTGCTTGTATTCGGTAGTCTTATTTAATCATTTTACGATCTAAGCTGCTTACAGAAAGCCTAACCTGGAATCACAGGTTACCATAAAGCAGATGAGCTGACAAGAAAGGGCACCTCAGCCTTCGATATACTCTGGGACACTATTCGACAGCTGGGACTGGCGACAGCGATCATAAGATCCTTCTAGCCCAATGTCAATCAGAAGAGAACCAGCGAGCTCTTCGGTCTCACAAAGGCTAATCTTTCCCTAATCGTAAAGATTATGATCAGGTATTGTCCAATTGGTGACCATGTGATAAAGTTAACCCATCAAGTACCTGGAGGAACCGCCAGGCGTTTAAGGGTTAAAAACTACAGGATGCCAATTGGTGAGTGAGAAGCTGAGTTAGCCCCGACCAATGCTGAAAAAGGAAACTTGGAAAATCTTTTTTTCCGACGAAATAGGATTATTTTAATATTTTGACTAAATTTAGAATAAAAAGGTTCTAGAAGACTTCAATTCCGGTTCCGTAATTTTGGCACCTTGAAAAAAACAAGATAAGGTACTCTGGTTTTCAGTTATTCAGTCGTCTATAATCCCGAAATTTCGGGACTTTCTCTCTATTAAGTTGTACGAAAGGCTTTCTGAAACGTTTCTGAAAAATTTTATAATAATATTAATTTGCTTCGGGATGGATCCC